>NC_091129.1:39693217-39865717 GCF_040183065.1 Periplaneta americana
AAATAAATTAATAAATTATTCAATAAGTAAATAAATAATTCCGTAAGTAAATAAATAAATAAAAGATTAATTAAATAAGTAATTAATTAATAAAATATATAAATATATAGGTAAATCAATATGTAAATAATAAGTAAATAAGTAAGTAAATAAAAACATAAGTAAATAAATAAAGAAATAATTTAATAAATTCTTATAAATATTAATAAATATATATATTAGTAAATAGATAAATAAATAAGTTAGTAAATAAATAAATAAGAATGTAAATAAGTAAATTATAAAATATAAATAACTAAAAAATTAATTAATAAATTAACAAAACGTTAATAAATGAATAAATATGTAAATAAATAAATAAGTAAATAAATAAATAAATAAGTAAATAAATAAATGAAAGTATATAAATAAATACATATGTATATAAATAAATATATAAATAAGTGAATAAATAAATAAATAATTTAATTAATTAATAGAGTAAAAAATTTAATAAATGCATTAATACATTAATAAATAGATAAATAAGTAAATAAATCTATTAATAAATTAATTAATTAATTAATACATTAAGAAGTAAATAAATAAATTAGAAAGTAAATAAATAAATAAGAAATTAATAAGTATATAAATAAAATATAAATTAAGAAATAAATAAATAAATTAAGGAATAAATGAAGAAATCAATCATTAAATACACATAAATAAGGAAATAAATAGATATTAAAAAATATATAAATATAAATATATGATTCAATAAATAAATTAATAAATTAATAAATTAATTAATAAATTAATAAATAGTTAGATAAATTTATAAATACATAAATTAGTAAATAAATTAATTAATAAATGAATAAGAAAATAAATAAATAAGTAAATAAATAAATAGATAAAGAAACATTTATCTAAATAAATAAATACATAAAAAATTAATTAATTAATTAATTCATAAATAAATTAATTCATAAATTAATAAGAATATAATTAAGTAAAAAGATAAAGAGATAAAAAATAAATAAATAAATAAATAAATAAATAAATAAATAAATAAATAAATAAATAAATAAATAAGTAAATTAATATGAAAATAAGTAAATAAATAAAGAAATAATTTAATAAATAAATGAATATATAAATTCATAGATATATAAAGTAGTAAATCAATAAATAAATAATTAAATAAATAAATAAGGTAGTAAATAAATTAATTAAAACATAAATAAATAAATAAATTAATTAATTAATTAATTAATTAAATGTTAATAAATACATAAATAAATAAATAAGGAAATATATGAAAATAAATAAATATATCAAATTAAATAAAGAAATATATGAATAAATAAACAATTTAATTAAGTAATCAATTAATAAAATAATAAATTAATAAATACAATAATAAACTATTAAATAGTTAAGTAAATAAATTAATAAATTTTTTAATTAATATATTGAGAAGTATATAAATAATCAAGTAAATAAATAAATGAATAAATGCACAAATAAATAAATAAAGAAATTAATAACGAAATTTAAAAAATAAATAAGTAAATTTAAATATATATATATATATATATATAATTATATAAATTAATTAACTAATAAATTAGTTAATATATTGATAACTTAATAAATAGATAAATAAATAAATACAAAATTTGTAAATAAATTAATTAATAACTTAATAAATGAATAAATTAAAAATCAATATGTAAGTAAAATAAATAAATAAGGAAATAAATAAGAAAATAAATAAATAAATAATTAAATGAATAAATAAATATTAAATAAGTATGTAAATATAAATATATAAACAAATAAATAAATTAATTAATAATTTAATTAATAAATTAATTAATAACTTAATAAATACAAGGATAAATTTATAAATAAATAAATAGGTAAATATATTAGTAAATAAATAAATGAATAAATGAATAAATTAACTAATAAATAAGTAAGTGAATAATGAAAAAGTTAATTAATAAAAATAAATAAATAAATAAATATATCAATAAACAAACTAATCAATTGATTCATAAATAAATAAATTAATTAATAAATAAGGAAAAAATAAGGAAACAAATAAGTAAATAAATAGACAAAAATAAATAAATAAATGAAATACATAAATAAGTAAATAAATAGTAAAGAAATAAAAAATAATTTAATGAATAAGTATATAAATAAATACATATATATATTTAAATTAGTAAATAAATAACTAAATAAATAAGGAAGTAATTAAATTATTTTAAAATATAAATAAATAAATTGATTAATAATGTAATAAAAATAGATAAATAGATATATAAATGTGTAAATAAATAATAAATATATGAAAATAAATAAATATAAATGAATAAGTAAATAAATTCATTAATTAAGCAATAAATTAATAAAATAATAAATTAATAAATACATTAATAAATTAATGAATAGATAAGAATATAAATTAATTAATAAATAAATTAATTAATACATTAAGAAGTAAATACATAAATAATCAAGTGAATAAATAAATGATAACAGTGAATAAATACATAAATAAATAAATAAATAACAAATAAATAAATTAAGACATTTGTAAATAAAATTAAAAAGTATAAACAAATATACATAAGTAAATAAATAAATATAAAATAAATAAATAAATAAATATATAATTATACAAAATAATTAAGTAATCAAATAAGTAAAAAAGTAGATCAAAAAGAAATAAAATACATAAGTAAATACGTATATTTGAATAAATAAAGAAACAAATGTGTAAATAAATTATTATATAAATTAATAAATACTTAAACACATAATAAAATAATTATGTAATTAATATATAAATAAATTAATTTGTAAATAAATAAAGAAGTAAATAAGTACATAAATAAGTATGTAAATAAATAAATAAGTAATAAGTAAATAAAGAAATAAAAAAAATAAATTAATTAATTAATATTTATATAAATTAATAAATTATTGAATTAAGAAATAAATAAATAAATTCATAAATATATTAATAAATACATAAGTAAAGCAATAAATAAATATAAAATAAATTAATTAATTAATTTATTGCTATAAATAAATAAATAATTAAATAAATCAGTAAATAAAGAATTAGTAAATAGAACAAGAAATCAGTTAATAAATAAATAAATATATAAATATGTAAAAATATATAAATTAGTAAATAAAAATAAATAAGTTAGTAAATAAATAAGGAAGTAAATAAATAAATTAAAAAACATAATAAATAAATAAGTAAATTAAGAAAAAGTTAATAAATTATTAAATATATAAACAAATAAGAAAATGAATAATTAAGTAAATAAATAAATGAGTATATATAAATGAATATATAAATAAGTAAATATATAAGTAAATAAATAAATAATTTTATTAATTCATTAAGTAATAAATTAATAAATGCATTAATACATGAATAAATAGATAAATAAGTAAATAAATCAATTAATCAAGATCAACTCATTTTGAAACACTACAAACAATTCAAAACATTCATACAATCAATAGACTTTAACACATTATAAACACGAATACAAATAAGTACAACACATTGTAAACATGAATCCAAACAAGCATACAATTATAAGATTTTAAATTGTGGATCTGTGATGTACAATTCAAATATGACTCCGTCTATTGCAATAGTGTATTGTTAAATGACTGTGAACATGTATGTAACGTAAAAATAGCATATAAATATATTAAAACACATGTACAACATTGTCTTGTAATGTACGTAAGCATAAGCCTTATATTTGGCTAGCTTATCATCCATTGTACAGAGTAGAAAATTTTATTTAAATTTGTGATTTGTAATGTATAATATCTTAATTGTGAATTTGTAAGGTGCAATTTAAATTGTGGATTTGTAATGCATATTTTGAAATTTTGGATTTGTAATGAATAATATTTTAAATTGTGAATTTGTAAGGTACAATTTAAATTGTGGATTTGTAATGCATATTTTTAAATTTTGGATTTGTAATGTAAATTTTAAATTATGAATTGTAGGGTACAATTTAAATTGTGGATTTGTAATGTATAATATTTAAATTGTGAAATTCTAAGGTACAATTTAAATTGTGGATTTGTAATACATATTTTTAAATTAGTTGATTTGTAATGTATAAATTAAATTGTGGATTTGTAATGCATATTTTAAATTTGTGGATTTGTAATGTATAATATTTTAAATTGTGAATTTGTAAGGTACAATTTAAATTGTGGATTTGTAATACATATGTTAATTTTTGGATTTGTAAGGTATAATTTAAATTTGACTCTATCTATTACAATAGTGTATTGCTAGATAACTATGAACTATTCTACGTATATCAAATTCGATTAATAATATAAACATAGTATGTAATATTGCAACACTGGTACAAAATTTTTCTTATAATGCATTTAGGCATAAGCTTTGTAAATGGCGAGCGGATTGATTCTATATAGTACATGGATAATTTAATTGTGGATTTGTAATGTGTATTTGTAATGTATTAATTAATTGTGGATTTGTAATGTACTTAAGCATAAGACTTATAATTGGCTAGTTGATCATATATTGTGTAGAGAAGATAATTTTTATTTATTTTAATTTTTGGATTGTAATATCTATTTAAACCGACTCTGTATATTGCAATAATGAACTATGAAATATGTAACTTAAACATAGCATGTAGTATTGCAAATATTGTATGCAATGGAACATCCTGTTTTAGCACAATAAAGGAAAAAATAAATTAATTAATTAATACACTAAGAATAAATAAACAAATAAGGAAGTAAATAAATAAAAAATGAATAAGTACGTAAATAAAAAATTAATAATAAATTAAAGAATTAATAAATAAATTAAGGAATAAATAAATCAATAAATCAATAAATATATATAAATAAATAGGTAAATAAATAAATAAATGAATACCAAAATATATAAATATAAATATATAAATAAATTAATAAATTAATTAATAAATTAATTAATAATTTGATAAATAGATAGACAAATAAATAAGTAAATAAATTAGTACATAAATGAATTAATAAATGAATAAGTGAATACATTAATAAATAAATAAATCAGTAAATAAATAAAAATAAAAAATAAACAATTATATATATATATATTTATTAATTTAATTAATTAATACATTAATTAATTAATTAATTAATAAGGAAATAAATAAATATATACAAAATAAGTAAATAAAATACATAAATAAGTAAATAAATATAAAAATAAGTAAATAAATAGTAAATAAATAAAGAAATAATTTAATAAATAAATATATAAATAAAAACATAAATATATAAATTAGTGAATAAATAAATAACTAAATAAATAAACATGGAATTAAATAAATTAATTAAAAACATAAATAAATGAATAAATTCATAAAATGTTAATAAAACATGTATAAATTTATAAATAAATAAATAAGTAAATATATATGAAAATAAATAAATATATCAAAATAAAAATATTATATAAATATATAAGTAAATAAATAAATAAATAAAGTAATAAATTAATGAAGTAATAAATTAAAAAATACATTAATAAATTAATAAATATATAAATATGTGAATTAATTAATTAAATAATACATTAGGAAGTAAATAAATAAATAATCAAGTAAATAAATAAATGAAAACAATGAATAAATACATAATTTTTTTTCATAAATGTATATTATTTTTGGGAGTGTTTTTTGTAAGTAATAATATGAGATTGTTATTGATATGCTGATAAATTATTTTACAACAAAAATTAGTTTCACGCCATATAGAAGAAATATATTGAATTATTGGATTAAATAAAAAATATACTTCTCCTACAAAAAGTAGTTTTTTGTGGAATGGGCTATTTTTCCACTGACCCCCCCAAATGCTACTTATGACTGGCAGTTACTTTCTAACTATTATGTTGATATAGACCAGCGGTTCCCAAACTTTTTCAGCCGCGGAGCCATTTTTGAAGTAAAAGTTTCTCGTGGAGCCCCAAGAAATGTTTAGTGTTTGGTTCTATCTGTCTATATTCTATGAAGAATACTACACACGAAATGTATACGGAAGTGTAAATAATAAGGTACATATATCAATAAAGGAATAAATAAATAAATAAATAAATAAATAAATAAATAAATAAATAAATAAGTAAATAAATAAATAAAAAATTAATTAATTAAGACATTTATCAATAAATTTAAAAAAATATGTAAATATAAATATATATGTAAGTAAATAAATATTAAATAAATATATATATATAAATATATAATTATATAAATTAATTAATCAATTAAGTAAATAAGTAGATAAAAATAAATAAAATACATAAGTAAATATATATATGAATAAATAAAGAAATTAATGTGTAAATAAATTATTAAATAAATTAATAAATACATAAAGAAATAAATAAATACATAAATAAAATAATTAAATAATTAATATATAACTAATTAAATAAGTAAACTAATTAATTAGTAAATAAATAAAGAAATAAATAAATACATAAATAATTAAGTAAATAAATAAGTAATAAGTAAATAAAAAATCTAATTAATTAATTAATTAATAATTATATAAATTAATAAATTATTAAATTAAGAAAGAAAGAAAGATATTCATTAATATATTAATAAATAAATGCATAAGTAAAGTAATAAATAAATATAAAATAAATAAATAAATAAACAAATATATATCTATAAATAAATAAGTAAATAAATCAGTAAATAAAAAATAAGTAAATATAAAGAAATAAGTTAATAAATAAATAAATATATAAATAAATATAAAAATATATAATTTAGTAAATAGATAAATAAATAAATAAATAAATAATTTAATTAAAAACTTAATAAATGAATACATATATAAATAAATAAGAAAATAAATAAATAAGTAAGATTACAATAGTGTATTGCTAGATAACTATGAACTATTCTACATATATCAAATTCGATTAATAATATAAACATAGTATGTAATATTGCAACACTGGTACAAAATTTTTCTTATAATGCATTTAGGCATAAGCTTTGTAAATGGCGAGCGGATTGATTCTATATAGTACATAGATAATTTAATTGTGGATTTCTAATGTGTATTTGTAATGTATTAATTAATTTTGGATTTGTAATGTAGTTAAACATAAGATTTATAATTGGCTAGTTGATCATATATTGTGTAGAGGAGATAACTTTTATTTATTTTAATTTTTGTATTGTAATATCTATTTTAACCGACTCTGTATATTGCAATAATGTACTGCTATATGAGTATCAACTATGAACTATAAAATATGTAACATAAACATAGCATGTAGTATTGAAAATCTTGTATGCAATGCAACATGCTGTTTTAGCACAATAAAGGGAAAAATAAATAAGTAAATAAAGAAATGAAAATAAATAAATATACAGGTACATGATTATATAAATAAGTAAATAAATAAATAAATAATTTAATTAATTAATAAATAAAGTAACAAATTAATAAATGCATTAAACATTAATAAATACATAGATAAATAAGTAAATAAATCAATTAATAAATCAATTAATAATATAGTAAGAAGTAAATAAATAAATAGTAAATAAATAAATAAAAAATGAATAAGTACATAAATAAAAAATTAATTAATTAATTAAGAAATTAGTAAATAAATTAAGGAATAAATAAATATATAAATAAATCCATAAATATACATAAATAAATAGGTAAATATTAACAAATATATAAATATAAATATATAAATAAATTAATTAATTAATAATTTAATAAAAAATTAATAACATAATAAATATATAGATAAATAAATAAATAAACAAATAAATAAATAAATAAATAAATTAGTAAATAAATTAATAAATGAATAAGTGAATACATTAATAAATTAATAAATAAATAAGTGAATAGATAAAAAATGAATAAATAAATAAATAAATAAACATAATAAAATAAATAAATATATAACAATTAAATTAATTAATTCATTCACTCATAAATTAATTAATTAATTAATTAATAAAGAAGGAAATAAGTAAATAAATAAATAGATAAAAATAAATAAATAAAATACATATATAAGTAAATAAATACAAAAATAAGTAAATAAATAAGAAATAATTTGACAAATAAATAAATAAATAAATATACAAATAAATACATAAATATATAAATTATTAAATAAATAAATGAATAACTAAATAAATAAATAAGGAAGTAAATAAGTTAATTAAATACATAAATAAAATTATTAATAAAAAGTTAATAAGTACATATATAAATTTATAAATTAATAAATAATTAAATATATGAAAATAAATAAATATATCAAAATCAATATATATATATAAATAATTTAATTAAGTAATAAATTAATAGAGTAATAAATCAATAAATACATTAATAAGTTAATAAATAGATAAATAAATAAATTAATAAATAAATTAATTAATCCATTAAGAAGTAAATAAATAATTAATCAAGTGAATAAATATATGAGAAGATGTATAAATACATAAATAAATAAATAAATAAATAAATACATAAGTAAATAAATAAACTAATAAACAAAGAAATTTAAAAAATAAATAAGTAAATATAAATATATTTATATACACAAAAATGAATAATTAAATAAATAAATATTAAATAAATATATATAAACATATAATTATATAAATTCATTAATTAATCAATTAATAAATTAATTAATAACTAAATTGATAACTTAATAAATAGATAAATACATAATTTAGTAAACAAATTAAGAAATTAATAAGTAAATAAATAAGTAGGTAGAAAATAAATAAATAAATAAAATACCTGAGTAAATATATATAAATAAAGAAATCCATATGTAAAAAAATAAATAAATATATACTCAAATAAAATAATTAATTAATTAATTAATATGAAACTAAATAAATAAATAAATAAATTAGTAAAGAATTAAAGACATAAATAAATACATAATGAGTAAGTAAATATATAAATAAGTAATAAGTAAAGTAAGAAAATGAAATAAATAAATAAATAAATTAATAATTATATAAATTAATAAATGTTTAAATTAAGAACTGAATAAAGACATAAGTAAAGAAATAAATAAATAAATAACTAATGGATAAATATATATGTAATAGAAAAATAAATATGTAAATAAAATAAATATATAAATAAATATATCAGTAAATAAATATTGGAATAAATAATTTAATTAGGTAATTAAGTAATTAATTATTTCTTAATACATTAAGAAATAAATAATCAAGTAAATAAATAAATGAAAAAATGAATAAATACATAAATAAATAAATAAATAAGAAATTAATCAATTAAGACATTATAAATAAATTAAAAAATATGTAAATATTAATATATACATGTATATAAACAAATAAGTAAATAAATAAATGAATATTAAATAAATATATATAATTATATAATTAATTAATTAATCAAATAATATATAAATTGATAACTAAATAAATAGATAAATAAGTACATAAATGAGTAAATAAATTAATTAATAAATTAATAAGTGAATAAATTATTAAATATATAATTAAGTAAATATGTAGATAAAAGATAGATAAAATACAGAAATAAATATATATATATATGAATAAATAAAGAAATAAATATGTAAACAAATTATTAAATAAATAAATACATACAGAGTTAAATAAGTAAATCAATAAATAAATAAATATAATAAGTAATTACAAAATCAAATAAATAAATCAATTAATAATTATATAAATTAATAAATTATTAAATTAAGAAATAAAAAAAATAAATATAAAAAAAATAAATATTTAAATCAAAAACTAAATAAATATATATAAATATGTAAATAAATAAATAAATTAAGTAAATAAAAACATAAGAAAATAAATAAGTAAATAAATAAAAAAGTAAGTAAATAAATAAAGAACTAATTTAATAAAAAAAATTTTATATATAAATATAAATACATTAATATACAAATTAGGAAATGGATAAATAAATAAATAAGTTAGTATATAAATAAATAAGGAAGTAAATAAATAAATTAAAAAACATAAATATATAAATTAATTAATAAATTAATTAATAAATGTTAATAAATAAACTGATAATAATAAATAAATAAATATAAATATCACAGCATGAAATATTGCAAATTATGGTATGCAATAGAACATGCTGATTTAGCACAATAAAATAAAAAAAAAATTAATAGATAATTAAATAAATAAATACATATGAGTAAATAAATAAATCAAAATTAACATATATAAATATATAAATAAGTACATACATATAAATAAATAATTAAATTAATTAATTAATTATTTAATTAATTAATAACTTAAAGTAATAAATTTTAAATAAATAAAGAAATAAATAAATTCATTCATTCATTATGAAGTAAATAAATAGATAAATAAATAAGGAAGTAAATAAATTGCTTAATTAGTTAAGAAATTAATTAATTAATTACGAAATTAATAAATGAATTTAAGAATAAAGGAATAAATGTATATAAATAAATAAGTAAATAAATAAATAAATAAATAAATATATCTATTAATATGTAAATATATAAATAAATTAATGAATAAATTAATAAATAAAGTGATAAATAAATTAATTAATGACTTCATAAATATAAATAAATAAATAAATACATAAATAAATTAGTAAATAAATTAATTAATAAATTAACAAGTGAATAAATAAATAAATAAATAAATAAGGAAGTGTTTAATAAATAAATAAATAAATCTAATTAATCAATTCATTAATCCCATAATGAGTAAATAATGAAATAATAAATTAATTAATTAATAATAAATAATTAAATTAATTCATAATTAACACATAAATAAATTAATAAATAAGTACGTAAATAAATAATTAATTTACTAAATATATATAAAGATTAATTATTTAATAAATAAAAAAATAAATATTTAAATAAATAAATAAGTAAATAAATAAAAAAGAAGTAAACAAATAAAGAATTAATTTAATAAATGAATATATAAATAAACACATAAATATGTGATTTAGTATATAAATAAATAATAAATAAATAAGTTGGTAAATAAATAATGAAGTAAATAAATAAATTAATAACCTAAATAAATAAATAAGTATATAAATAAATAATTAATTAAATATATATATATGTAAATATATAAAAATAATATAATTAATTCATTAAGAAATTAATAAAGTAATAAACTAATAAACACATTAATAAATTAATACATAGATAATTAAATTAATTAATTAATTGATATATTAAGAATTAAATAATTAAATAAGGAAGTAAATAAATAAAGTAAAAATGAATAAATACATAAATTAATAAATTTTATAATTAATTACGTAATTAATAATTAAATTAAAGAATTAATAAATTAATACATATAAATAAAGAAATAAATAATTAATAAATAAATATATAAATTAAATAAATAAATGAATTAATTAATTAATAACTTAATAGATAGATAAATAAATTAGTATATAAATTATTTAATAAATTATTAAGTGAATAAATAAATAAATAAGTAAATAAATAATTAAGTAAGTAAATAAATAAATAACAAAATGAACAAATAAATAAATAAATAAACAAATATGTAAATAAATAAATAAATAAATTAATCAATTCATTCAGTCACACATAAATAAATAAATGAATAACTTAATAAAGAAAGAAATAAATAAGTCACTAAATAAATAGTTAAAAAATTAATCAATTAATTAAATACTTGAAGAAATAT
Organism: Periplaneta americana; assembly: GCF_040183065.1. Classification (NCBI taxonomy): domain Eukaryota; kingdom Metazoa; phylum Arthropoda; class Insecta; order Blattodea; family Blattidae; genus Periplaneta; species Periplaneta americana. The sequence goes on from NC_091129.1 coordinate 39,705,046, forward strand.
ATATATATAGATATATATATATATATATATATATATATATATATACATATATATGTACATAAATGAATAAATAAATAAATAAAGAATTAAATAAATTAAGTAATTAATTAGTAAATAAATAAATACATAAAGGAGTAAATAAATAATTTAATTAATTAATTAAGAATTATATAAATTAATAAATTATTAAATTAAGAAATTAATTAATTAATATATTAATAAATAAATAAGACAATAAATATAAAATAAATATGGATATGGACGCAGTAGAAGTGCCTGACTGAAATAGATACACATATTAACCCATGCGTGTAAGTACTTATTAATTAATCTATGCATTGTGATATTGTAATATCTGGAGCATTGTGAGATAATAGTTCCAATTGAGGAGAGTCTCCCACTACAATAAATAGCCTCACACAATTTCGAAGTGACCAATGGAGGTTAAGTAGATAGGATTCGCTTGGAGTGTTATTTGTGCCCATAGTCCGGCTCTGTATATTGCAATAGTGTACTGCTATATAAATATCAACTTCGAACTATCAAATATGTAACATAAGCATAGCATGAGTATTGCAAATCTTGTATGCAATGGAACATGCTGTTTTAGCACAATAAAGGAAAAAAAATGAATAAATGAATAAAGAAATAAATACCCATATATATATATATAAATGAATAAGTAAATAAATAAATAAAAGAAAACTAAGTAAATAAAGCATTAATTTAATAAATAAATAAACATATAAATAAATAAGTATATAAATTAGTAAATAAACAAATAAATTAGTAGATAAATAAATAAGGAAGTAAATAAATTAATTAAAAAATTAATTAATTAATTAATTAATAAAAGTTAATAAATAAATTGATAATAGTAAGCAAATAATTGATAATAATAAATAAATAAATAAAAATATCATAGCATGTAGTATTGCAAATTATTGTATGCAATAGAACATGCTGTTTTAGCACAATAAAATAAAAAAATAAAAAAATAATTAAATAAATAAATACATAAATGAGTAAATAAATAAATCAAAATAAATATGTATGTATATAAATATGTAAATAAGTATATATATAAATAAATAAATTAATTAATTATTTAATTATGTAATTAATTAATAACTTAATAAAGTAATAAATTTTAAATAAATAAATAAATAAATAAATAAATAAATAAATTCATTCATTCATTAAGAAGTAAATAAATAGATAAATAAATAAGGAAGTAAATAAATTTATTAATTAATTTAAAAAAATTAATTAATTACGAAATTATTAAGTAAATTAAAGATTAAATAAATAAATGTATACAAATAAATGTATACAAATAAATAAGTAAATAAATAAATATTAAATAAATATATCCATTAATATGTAAATATAAAAATAAATTAATGAATAAATTAATAAATAAAGTGATAAATAAATTAATTAATGACTTCATAAATATATATAAATAAATAAATAAGTAAACAAATAAATTAATAAATTAACAAGTGAATAAATAAATAAATAAGGAAGTAAGTGTATAATAAATAAATAAATCTAAATAATCAATTCATTAATAAATTAATGAGTAAATAAATAAATAATAAATATATAAATTAATTAATAATAAATAATGAAATTAATTCATAAATAACACATAAATAAATTAATAAACTACGTAAATATACTATTAATTTAGTAAATAAATAAAGATTAGTTAATTATTTAATAAATAAATAAATATTAAAATAAATAAGTATGTAAATAAATAAAAAAAAAGAAAAAACAAATAAGGAATTAATTTAATAAATGAATATATAAATAAACACATAAGTTTTATAATTGCTAGTTGATCATATATTGTGTAGAGCAGATAATTTTTATTTATTTTAAATTTGGATATGTAACATAAACGTAGCATGTAGTATTGCAAATATTGTATGCAATGGAACATGCTGTTTTAGCACAATAAAGAAAAAAAAACACATAAATATGTGATTTAGTATATAAATAAATAATAAATAAATAAGTTGGTAAATAAATAAATAACGAAGTAAATAAATAAATTAAGAACCTAAATAAATAAACAAGTATATAAATAAGTAATTAATTAAATATATATATATATGTAAATATGTAAATAAATAGATATTTTAATTAATTCATTAAGAAATTAATAAAGTAATAAACTAATAAATACATTAAGAAATTAATAAATAGATAATTAAATTACTTAATTAATTGATATATTAAAAATTAAATAAATAAATAAGGAAGTAAGCAAATAAAGTATAAATGAATAAATACATAAATAAATAAGTTTATTAATTAATTACGAAATCAATAATTAAATTAAAGAAGTAATAAATTAATAAATATAAATAAATAAGTAAACAAATACGTATTAAATAAATATATAAATTGAATAAATAAATGAATTAATTAATTAATAACTTAATAAATAGATAGATAAATAAATTAGTATATAAATTATTTAATAAAATATTAAGTGAATAAATAAATAACAAAATGAATAATAAATAAATAAACAAATATGCAAATAAATAAATTAATAATTAATCAATTCATTCATTCATAAATAAATAAAAAAATGAATAACTTAATAAAGAAGGAAATAAATAAGTCAGTAAATAAATAGTTAAAAAATTAATCAATTAATTAAATACTTGAAGAAATATATATATGTAAATAAATAATGAAATAAATATATACATAAATGAATAAATAAATAAAGAATTAAATAAATTCAGTAATTAATTAGTAAATAAATAAATACATAAAGAAGTAAATAAATGAAGAATTAAATAAATTCAGTAATTAATTAGTAAATAAATAAATACATAAAGAAGTAAATAAATAAATAATTTAATGAATGAATTAATTAAGAAGTATATAAATTAATAAATTATTAAATTAAGAAATGAATAATTAAATTAATTAATATATTAATAAATAAATAATGCAATAAATATAAAATAAATATGGATGTGCAAGATGGCGGACGGGGCTAACACGCGTCTCGAAAGTGCACTAATACACCTAGAGAATATCGCTGATGATGGCGGATATATGAAGAAATGAGCAAAGGAAGCCATGGACAAAGATGTGACATTAGAAACAGTTTTAATGAATTACAATTCGCCCTAGATGATAGAACTAAGGCTCAGAAGAGGCCTCACAATGAGGTTGGAATAGATAAAGCAACAAATACGGAGGGAGACGAGAATCGACCTAAGGGACAAATAGCGACATCTGCCGGCCCCTGCGCAGGAAGCTGCCAGCGGAAACCAGTCACTACCGACGCCTACCGGACAGCAACGTAATCACGTCAGCCAGGAGACTGGGGATGAAAAGGACTTCCCCCACCAGACGACACCTATAGAACAGACCCACATAGCATACTCAGTCACCGAAATGGAACACAAATCACTAAAAACGTAACACAGATGCTAAAAAAACATGATGGATAGCTTCACGAGTAATATCTGAAACGTGATAAGAGAAGAAGTTACAAACAAAACAAACCAAAAACTGACGGCTGATAAAAAAAATCGTTCAGATGCAAACACCTCAAGAGCAACCACAGAGAGACAAAGAACTATGGACAACTGTAGTCACTAAACCCTTAACGCCCAAGGAAAACAGCGCGAAAATGAAGGCCACAACAACCGTGGGTACAAGAAAACCCGAAAATGAGAATGATAACCAACAATCGCAACCAGGACAACTGCAAGCCGCAGAACGCAGAGCCTGGTTATACATAGGGAAACTACACCACAATACAACCGAGGAAGCAGTTAAAAGACGTAACCAACGTAATGGAATGCGAAGAACTCTAATCAAGAGGCACACTTAAGGCATACAAAGTGGTGATCCCTCTGACAGATCTAACAAAAGTCAACACACCGGAGGCGTGGCCAGAGGGAGTCGTCATAAGACGCTATTGGCTTTTTCGGCCACAGGGAGCAGGAGCCAGACTACCAGTTTAGTCTACTTCTGTGGAATGTAGAAGGGATAAAGAGCGCCCTAGCACTAACACTAATAACTTTCTGCACACACATGACATAATAGTCCTCGTAGAAACTCTGGCAACTAAAACATTAGAAATAAACGGATTCTACTCACAACACATACCTGCAACGCAAGGTCCAAGACGACGGCCAAAGCGAGGAACCTCCTGTTTCTTCAAACCTCAAATGGGAAAATTACCAAGCACGCATCAGGATCAAAACACACTAGCGATGAATTTCGAAAACCTCTCCGTAATAGCCATATACACAGAGCCACTAACCCCAATAGAAGACATAATAGAAACCATCATGACCGCCTTAAGGCACGTTGCGCCAGGGCAAAACATCATCATAGCCGGGGACCTGAACTGCAGACTAGACGTCGCCAGTCACAGAGCAAACGAACTGCTAGACATGACGACGGAAGAAGGTTTCACCCTTGCCAACAAAGCAGACGAACGAACATACTTCGCACACTCCGGATGTAGCACCATAGACCTAATCTTCTTCAAAGGACCCAACATCTCGCTCAATAATTACAAAGTTTGTTACACAGCAGATGAAACACCCCTAAAGAAGCACTGCCCAATCGTGGCCAACTTCCGCATCCCAAAAGTGGAGAACAGAGTAAAAATCACAGCTACCAAAACCTCACGACAGCTAAATAACCAACTACTAAGCCAGAAGACAAGTGAATGGAGAGAATTTGAAAACCACATAAAAGAAAACGATATTGAATTGGCAGCCATCACACTGGAAAAAACCATTCAGTCTGCTATGGTATACAACCCCGAAAGAAGAGCACAGAAATGGTTCGACAAAGAATGCTATGGAAAAAGAAGAACCACCCTCCAGGTGCTGCATACGGCAAGATCCAGTAGAAGCCCAGAAGACCTCAGATACTACAGCCAAAACAGGAAAGAATACAAAGACCTCCTGAAGGCCAAACGCAAGTACATGGAACAGGAAGAAACTAAGATGGTGGAGGAAGCCAAAAAGGACCCGTACATAGCATTGAGGCCGCAAAGAGCTCAGAGCAGCGGAAAAATGGACATAAGAATCTGGGAAGAACACTTTAGCAGCATTCTCAACATAGAAAAAACCACCTCAGCATATGAACCGATCACTGCGGGGATACACCTAGCGGAACGAACCCCTTCACGATGGAAGAGGTGCACGAGACAATAATGTCTCTGAAAAAGAAAAAGACTCCAGACCCAGATCGGATATGTAACGAGCATATCAAGGACTCAAACCTAATACCACAAGCAATCACAGATATGTTAAATCTATGCCTAAAAAAGGGCAACATACCAGATATATGGAGGCTCTCGACAATAAAAATGTTATTCAAAGGGAGAGGCGACCAAATGGACCCGAATTCCTACAGAGGCATCGCCCTGGAGAAAAGCATACTGAAAATACTCACAAGCATAATCACAAAACGCATCTCCAAGGAAGTAGAACACAAGATACCGGAAGAGCAATTCGGATTCCGAAAAGGCCGGAGCACACTACATGCCATCAAGAACCTGCTAGATGATATAGAGGACGCACTAAGACACCCCTGAAGAAAATTCCACGCAGTCTTCGTAGATTATACGAAGGCCTTTGATGAATTAAACAGACGCCTTCTAGTATCGAAGCTGGAACAAATAAAAGGAAAAGATAAACTCACAGTGCTGATCCATAATATGCTGACAGCCAACGTCATCCAGATCACAGACGACGTAACCACATCGAAAACAATAAGGCAAACCAACGGCGTATTGCAGGGGGACCCATTGAGCCCCCTACTCTTTAACATTGCCACATACGATGTTGTTCAGATGATTAAACAAGAGACGGAGGAAGTCAAAGTCTACATATACGCAGATGACATGGTCATCGGATCGAACTCCACACACACCCTGCAAAGAGCAACCAACCAACTTGAGAAGTGGGCATGGGAAAACAAAATGGAAATTAACATGGAGAAAACAGTACAGATGACATTCCGCAACGGAGGCCGAGAAGCTAAGGAGGACAGAATCTACATAGGATTAGAACCTCTCAGGACAGTTAACAGCTTCAAATACCTGGGTCTAACTCTGCAAACCATCACCAGGTCATTTAGAATACACATAAAATCCCGAGCAGCAGCAGCAGCCACAAAAGCCATGTTTGACATCCAGGCGATATCCAGAATATCACTCAAAACCGCCATGGCCTTGTTCAACGCAAAAATAGTTCCCATCGCAACCTACGGAATAGACCTCATCTGGGAAAACTGAGCCTAAAAGACTTAATGACTCTGGGAGCAGTGAAGTCACGATTTCTGAAAGCCATCTTGGGTGTCTCCAAATACACAAAGTCGAGGCTAGCATACGAACTCGCCAGGGAACCCTTCTTCATAGAAGACCTACGTATGAGGCTCCCATCTACCGACAACTCAAAGAAACTTCTACACGAAAGGGAGAAAAAGAGAAGGGACATATGGTTGGATTTTTATACAACAGAAGCCATGACAAACAGATCCTGGACCGACGCAAATCAAGATCTCCGACACCTAGTGAACTCAATAGCGGTGCATGGATACCACCACAAAATATGCAAGACTAAGTGTTTCCACGAACCTGGGAACAACTGTGTGTGTGAACTGTGCGAGCAACCATGTGACCGATACCACGTAACCAAATGCAAAAAACCGAATGAAATCCCTGGTAGAATTCTGTGAATAATGAACAAGGTGAACAGTTAGAGGGAAATCCTCGGTAGAACATTGAGCACAAACAATGTGAGCAACAGAGTGCTAAGTTCAATCTGCATCTTATATAGCTTAACTACCTTATGCACGACTTGTGCGCATTTATTCTATTATTATTATTAAGTAAATAAATATATAAATATTAACTTAAATATATATAAATAAATAAATAAATAAATTAGTAAATAAATTAATGAATAAATTAATAAGGGAAGAAATTAATAAATAAATAAGTAAATAAATAGATAAAAGCAAACGAATTAATTAAATACATAAATATATATATATATACATAAATAAATATGTAAATAAATAATGAAATATATAAATAAATAAATAAATAAGTAATAAGTAAATAAATATAAAATTAGTAACTTAATTAATTAATAATTATATAAATTAATAAATGAATAAATTAAGAAATAAATAAATAAAGTAATAAATTAATATATTAAGAAATATATAAATAAGTAAGGCAATAAATAAATATAAAATAAATAAATATATTAATTAATTAAATTAATAAATTATAAAAGTAATTAATAAGTTAATAAATATTTAAATAAATTAATTAATTAATTAATAATTAAATTAATAAATTAGTTAATAAATTAGTAAATTGTTAAATAAATAGATAAGTAGATAAATAAGTAAATACTTTAATTATCTAATTAGTAATTAATAAATTAATAAATAAATGTATAAATTAATAAATAAATTAATAAACGAATAAATTAATTAATAAACTAATATGCTAGTAAACTAATTATCAAACAAACAATGAAACAAACAAACAAACAAACAAATCAATAAATAAAGAAATCAATCAATAAATACAATTATCATATTGTACTGTACCTTACCCTAACCTACCATACCATACCATACCATGCCATGCCATATCGTATCATCATATAATACCATACCATACCCTACCATACCATACCATACCATACCTTACCATACCATTCTATACCATACCATACCATACCATATCATATTATAGAAACATTGGAGTATTGAATACTGAACACTGAATGAATGCAAGAGTAAAATTCTGAGAAAGGGTCAGTAAAAAGTAGAGCAAATAATGTAATATTGCAATGTAAATGAAAAAGTGGAATATAGATAATTACCGTCAACCGGGTATACTTTACACAAGGGGGATAACTTTACACATTTCTAGAAAAAATGTTTAGATGGCAGCAAATTACAGACAATGTGTAGCAAATCCGTGGAACTGATTCTGTGTGACAACAGCACATGTGTGTAGTAGTCTGAAGTGTGTGCCATTATTAAAGCTGTTATACACCATTGTTGCTGGTGAATTTCACGAGGCAAGTATTTTTACTCTTTTTTTATGTGTAAAAACTTTGTGTTGCACTGAACAGTTCAGTTCACACATTCAATGTTGACTAGTATTGTATGAAATTATGAAGCTTTCGGACTGCCTGACCAGTTTTTCGTTACATGTGCTATCCTGCGAGAGGGAAAACAAGAATGATAATAACCTAATGTACCTCTGAACGGGGCAACTTTACACAGATGTGAAGTGTTTATGGACACTAATTAAAAATAAAAATTCTTTTTAATATGATATATAATGTCACTATTAATGGTAGTAGGATCGATTCCCGTCAATGATAGGGGAAAATAAATGACTTTCAAAACAGACAAGGTTGTTACTTGTAGATTATTATTATCATTACTATTATCATTATTATTATTTTAAATAATCCGTGGCACGTCAGCTCTGAAGGATCAATGCCAGTTGGATCGGTTACTGCATCTAGTAGGTAGCAGTATAGTCATGTGGTTAGCATGACGCTATCCCTCAACCGTTGGACCGTCACCAGGTTCTGAAAGGCTTCCTACAGCACCTTCCCAGGAAAATCACAATGTAGCAGCGCATTCATGAACAGCATATAACCATTTATTGTACTGTTATTACATTTCTTTACTTTTATATAAAATATTTCATTTTCAGGAATTTACCTATACATTTTGTTCCCACTGTGCTAACTGTAGTGGGCTAATAAATTGCGAAACACGTCATGTTCAGAAATGTTTTACCTTTCCAATCCCAGTACTTAAAACAGTGCAATGATGGACCATATGGGACAAAATACTCGATTATAAGACAAAATAAATATGTGTGTAAAGTAACCCTGTAAACGGGGCATCTTTACACACGTGATTATTTATTTACAAGTGTGTCATAATGCATATGTACAACCACTAGATTTTCAAATTTACTCAAATTAACCAGGAACATTCACATAAAAATTAATTTGTGTATCTAACTTTATAATCTTCAATTATTTTAACGAATAAGCCAAAAAAGTGTGTAGAGTAACTCCAGTTGACGGTAGTGAATATTAGTCAGAGATAGTCCCCGTGGGGGACCTTGTAACCCCTATCGGGCGCGTCCCTCAGGTGGCGGATGAGGGATCCCACCAGATATGGTGGGGTGGTCCGAATAATTAACAATAAAGACCCGTGGACCAACAAGGAGCCCAATTCCTGGGGGCTTTAAAATACTGGGACACCCTCTCTCCAGGGGACATAAATATGGAGAGCCCTGCCAGGGTTATGGTGAAGAAGACCTTAACGGCGACTCAGGCGAAGAAAGACTCTTTCAACACGGCTCAGTCGGCGGAGAAGGCACCCCTCCTGTTTGGGGAATTAAACAAGGATGCCAGTCCAGAGGCATTAAGATGGCAGCCCCATCACTGGACTAACCCATCAACAGGCTCGTAACCTGTTATGGGGACATTTTTATACTGACAATCCTCAACAAATGAAGCCGGACGGAAACAATGGTGACGACCACAGCAAGAACAAAGGAAAACGAGTAGGTATTGAAGATATAATGAACTTGGGAGTATGGAATGTAAGAGGACTACGAAATAAAGAAAAAGAATTGGAAAATGAACTTATGTCTAAGAGAATAAACATAGCAGTAATATCAGAGACAAAATTAAAATGTAAAGGAACGAAAGACCTAGATAATTATGTAATGATTTATAATGGAAAACCTCAAAATGAAAGAGCTAGCAGTGGTGTCGCAATATTAATAGATAAGAAATGGAAAAATAAGCTACATAGCTATACTTTCATAAACGATAGAATCTTAATGACGAGGTTTAATATAGAAAGAGGACATCTAACCATAATTGGAGTATATGCTCCGGAAGAAGGCAAAAAAGAAGACACAGAAGAATTTTACGAAAATCTTCAAAAACAACTACATAAATGGAATAAGAAAGACTATCTTATTATTGCAGGGGATTTAAATGCTAGGGTTGGGAATATAAATATCCCTAATGTAATCGGAAAATTTGGAGAAGAGACTATAAACAAAAATGGAGAAGAACTAAAAGAGTTTGTAACATATAATGATCTTAAAATAACAAACACATTTTTCAGGAAGAAACATATTCACAAATATACCTGGAGCGCTAGAGGAAGTAGATCAATTATAGATTATGTAATTGCCAATAGAAAGATAGCATCACAAATAATTGATACAACGGTTTATAGAGGAAATGATGTGAACTCAGATCATTTCCTAGTAATGTCAAAAATCCAAACAATGGCTAGATGGAAAAGAAATAAAATAAAAAATGTTCCACCAACAGAGACACAGATGTACAAGATCTACCTTCTGAATCAAGAAAGTATCAGGAATCTATATCAGACACGAATAAATTCGATCACAGCTAATACCCCAATAGATTTGGATATAAATAAAGAATGGAACAATATACAGGGAATCATAAAAATAGCAGCAAATGAAGCTTTAGGATCAAAAACCAAAAATAGAAGAAGGAAGGGTTTAAGAATTTGGACACCCGAGATAGCTGCAGCCATAGAAGAAAAGAAAGAAGCGTACAAAAAGATGCTACAACTAAATACAGAAGAGACGAAAGAGATATATAAACAAAAACGAAACTATTCAAAGATATTAGTAACAAAAGCACATCAAGAATCCTGGGACCGGTTTGTAAGTAATATTGAAAATGATATTCATGGAAGACAAGAAATAGCTTATAAAATCATGAGACATTTAAATACAGAAGAAATAGATAATGCAGAAATAAATATCATTAAAGAGAAGGGATGGTTGGAGCATTACAGAAAATTATGGTATGATCCAGAAATTGAAGAGGAGGATTCAACCTCATATGAAGTATATAACATCGATCCACTCACTATGGATGAATTTGAAGAGGCATTACAAAAATCAAAAAATAGGAAGGCTCCGGAACTTGATGGAATTAATTTAGAGTTGATCAAATACTCAGGAACAACATTGAAACAAAGATTATTACATCTTCTGAATGTATGCTGGAAGAATTGCAAAATACCAGATGAATGGACAAAAGCGAAAGTAATATCTCCTTTTAAAAAGGGAAACAGAAGCTCACCAGAAAATTATAGAGGAATTACGTTATTAAATGTTGCATATAAGATATATACGAAAATTATAAATAAAAGATTTACAACTATATCTGATAAAATACTGCTAGAAGAACAAAATGGGTTTAGACATGGAAGATCTTGCATGGATGACATATTTACATTTAACATGGTTATACAAAAGCGAAGAGAGCATAATTTAGAGACACATATTGGCTTTATCGATTATGAAAAAGCCTTTGATACGCTACATCGCAAGACATTATGGAAAATCATGGAAAGAAGAGGCATTCCACTGCACTTAATACAAGTTATAAAATCGATTTACGCCAAAACAATGAACAGAATATCAATAAAAGGAAACTTATCGGAAGAATTTATGATTAATAAAGGTGTCAGACAAGGATGTAGTCTATCACCAAATCTTTTTAATATATACATAGACGACATTCTTAGAGAATGGAAGAAATGTACTAATGACGGGATTTCGTTAAATCGACAAAACATTTTAAATACCCTTTTATTTGCAGACGACCAGATAATTATTCAGGATAGTGAAGATAACTTGCAAAAGGCCATACACAAATTAAATACAATATGTGGAGAATATCATCTAAAAATATCAATACAAAAGACAAAAGTAATGGCTTTCAGAGGAAAACATCCAGTTAGAAGTAAAATAATAATAAATAATACTGTTATAGAACAGGTGAGCCATTTCAAATACCTAGGTTGCGATATTACTTATGATTATGATAAGGATGTGAATATTAAAACACAACGCTTCCAGGCTATATGTGGCACAATTGCCAAGAATTTAAAGAAGAAAACAAGGAAAGAAACGCAAATAAAATTTTATAAGACAATGGCTATACAAACTCTCTTATATGGATGTGAAGCATGGACCCTGAAGAAAAATGATATTAATAGAATCCAGTCAGCGGAAATGAAATTTCTCAGAGGAGTAAAAGGATGTACTAGATTGGATAGATATAGAAATGATGACATAAGGAATGAACTAAACTTGCTCCCAATTATAGATAAAATAAAGAAATATAGAATTCGTTGTTCGAATCATTTGAGAAGAATGGATAAGGAACGAATACCGAAACAGGTGTTGGATTATAAACCACAAGGGAGAAGAGATATTGCTCGGCCAAGAACAAGGTGGAAAGTTGAGGACGGAACAGGAGACTCTCCTACTCCATGAAAAGAAGAAGAAGAAGAAGAAGAAGAAGAAGATATAAAAGCTTGAATATAGACAGAAAATTAGGGACAATAGTAATGAAATGTAGCAATAAATAGTAGATTGTAGCCGAGAATGTTTTAAACAAGAGCAATGTATACAAGTATTGCTGCAGTAGAGGGAAGATAGAGGAGTATTGCCACTACCATCACTGCTGCTGCTACTGTAAATTCTTGTTGCTTTCTATTACTTTTTTACAATGAAACGACTTAGGAGCCATAATCAGATAGTTGACCCTTTTCAATTTTCGAAAATAAATATAAAATAATTGTTATTAAAATAATACATTTTCCTATACTCATATTAACGTTTAAGTGCGCTTTGATATCCGAAAAGTTTGCATAACCAACTGTGTGTTTAATAATATATATATTTTTAATTTCTACTTTTGAGTAGTGACTCTTATCTCCCCCCCCCCCGGAACGAAATCACAGCCCTATTGTCACAGAATCAGTTATACTGGCCTGAATATTTAATAATTTAATTCACTAAATGGAACGGAATTTCCTTATGACCTACACGTAAACCGATACACACCCTTCCCCATCCCTACACAAGGCATACACAGATACACAATCTGTCAGTGACCTGCTTATACTATTCAAGATACATGTAAACCTTATTCTTAAGGGTATGGATTGTATAATTTGAACTTTTTCCTATTTGATGGTCATTTTTAATTTTTGTTTGGACTCTCACTTTGAGGAAAAAACAGAGATTGAAGCTGTTTGAGAATACTGTTCTTAGCAAAATGTTTGGGGATAAGAGGGATGAAGTTACAGGACAATGGAGAAAGTTAAACAACACAGAACTGCACGCATTGTATTCTTCACCTGACAATTAGGAACATTAAATCCAGACGTTTTGGATAGGCAGGGCAAGTAGCACATATGGGCGAATCCAGAAATGCATACAGTGTTAGTTGGGAGACGGGAGGAAAAAAGACATTTGACGAGGACGAGACGTAGATGGGAGATTAATATTAAACTGGATTTGAGGGAGGTGGGACATGATGATAGAGACTGGAGTAATCTTGTACAGGTTAGGGACTGATGGGGTGCTTATGTGAGGGCGGCAATGAACCTGCTGGTTCCTTAAAAGCCATTTGTAAGTATGTAAGTAAGAAATATCGTTGCTGCAACAATTTAAATTTAAGATTAATAAAAGAAATGGGTCAGAAATCTTGGAAAAAATATCAGGGCACTTCAGTTCACCACAGAAATTCGAGAGTTTGAGGGAGCTATGACTTATCAAACTGTTGTTTGTTCTGTTGTTTATTAGGCCTACAAGAAATCTATAGGTATCAGCGATTTATTTTGTTTTATTTTTTAGTAGTTTATTTTGCGACGCTGTATCAACATCTTAGGTTACTTAGCGTCTGAATGAGAAGAAGGTCATAATGTCGGTGAAATGAGTTCGGGGTCCAGCACCGATAATTACTCAGCATTTCCTCATATTGGGTTGAGGGAAAACCCCGGAAAAACCTGAACCACGTAACTTGTCCCGACCGGGATTCGAACCCAGGCCACCTGATTTCGCGGTAGATACTTCATTTTTGTATTATAATTGACGATAACTGTTTCAATATTTTCTGTGAATATTCGGATGTGCATTATGAATTTTGTGTGTAATTCAAGATTTTTGTGATGTCTTCTGATACGTCCCTAGTTACGGATAAACAACAGTACTCAGAAAATGATATTGACATCGTTGAATCAGTATTTGTAATGATTAATTTAAGGGGAGGAGATCGTATTTTTTGTAAAAATGAATAAATAAAAAAAAATCTTTAAAATACTCTGTTATATGTGTGGAATACATTGCATAAATTTTGTGGGTATTTTTGCCCTTATTGGATGTTGAGATGCCAATTTTAAACTTCCTGCACTCTGGATTTTTAAATCACATGCCCCCTTTGATTGTTGTTTCCGCCAACTTCATTTTTTTTTTGCTACATTGCCAGACAAAAATGGATATAATTTCTAAACTATTAAAGATACGTGCATAAAATAGAACACATATTCCCTAGACTATTAGGAAACTTTTTTCTGTAACAGAATTTTGGTAATTGTTTTCCTTTTAAAAATATGTCTGTCTGTTTGCAAAAAAGGAAATCAAAAAAGGGTTATTCAAATTTAATTGTTTATTTTACAAATGTAAAGACTAATATCAACATTCTGTGACAGACAGTTTGTACACATTGCTTTTACAAGTGAAATGGAAAAAAAAATGTTGAATTTATCTTTAAAAATGGCTTAGATATATCGGTTTTAGTAAAATCCTACATTGAGTACATTTTTTTTTTCAAATCTGAGTCCCAAAATATATATATATTTTTTTTTTTTCAAAATATTTATATTTGGTTGAGTTTCTATAGCCATGAGCTCTCTACATACAAAAAACAATATTTTACACCAAATAGAGAAAAAGTTTTAACAAATACCGTCTCTCCCCTTAATAACTGTGACTCTCATTCTCAGACTGCGTGCATTCACTGTGGAAAATTATTCAAATTCGCTAAAGGTGTTAATATTCATGTCACAAAAGTGCATCCAGAGCTACATCGTACATGGTTAGTGAACAGACAGATAAATGACCCATCTAATAATTCTGTTATTTCTAAATCACAAGTGACTTTATTGTTACCCCTTGAACAGGAAGCCAGTAATGGAGTTAAGTCTAACAATAATAGTCAACAACAAAATTCAGAATATAAGCAAATGGTAATGTAGAGAAGTAAATTAAATAATGATATCGATGATAATACGTTTTTCTCATTAGTAGACGAGTTTGTAGCTCTTCTTAGCCAAAGTCATTGACAGACTTTTTTCAGATAAGTTACTAATAAATTAATTGTATTGGGTTACTGTTCAGTCTAAACTTACCACTATCCAATATCCACCTACAACTATCATTGTATTTTAATTATTTTACCTGGCATATAAGACATATATAATGTGCATAATATTGTATATTTCTGGTTCTTCCATATTGAACAATAATATGCAAATGCCTCATAAATTATATATGCATCCTGACATGCTCCTAAGCAAATCACCGGTATTTCTAGTCTTCATCGCAATGTTGTAATTCATGCATATTATATGTTGTTAACCAGATGCTTTATAATGTGTTTCTGTTATGATCATGAAACCTGGTGATGCTGTAAGGCGAAAGTGCTCGTCATATAATAAAATAAAATATATTTACATACAATGATATAATTCATTGTGTAAAAGTGATAAGTTTTAACTGAACAGTAACCCAATATAATCAAATTAAAGCCATTGATTTTCTGCCTGCATCTAAACATCCAGTGAAAAAATTTGAGGCACGTCAAAGGAAAATTAACGTTACTACAGAGAGATCATATGCACATAATTCAAATCCTGGTTAAATCCAATGATAGGTTGCCAAGTGTCATGGCGGGCGAGCGCAAGGCTACTACGTCATTCAAAATTATGCACGTATAAATTGCAGCCAACACTACACTATTTAGCGATGAGAGAAAGCCTGCAATCATGTATTTGAAAAGCCAATAAGTTGTGACTATGAAATCGTGGACGTAGTTTATAGACACAACACCAGAGTCGCATTGATCCGATGCATCCAGCACAGTAAACCCGTGCGGTACAGAAAGTGTTGATCCAACACATTAATACCCGGGATCGATTCCAGTATAGAAGTAATTCTTTGGGAAATGTATGAGAGAATTGCAAATTATGGAAAAAGTAGGAACTTATACATCCAATGAGAGGACAGGGAAAGGACTGACAAGACGGAGACTGGACTGAGAGCACATAGAGCGCACTGGGAAGATATAGAGTAGACTGAGAGGAGATAGAGTGGACTGAAAGGACATAGATTGGGCTGAAAACATATAGAGTGCACAGAGAACACATAGAGTGTAATGAGAAGATATATAGAGTAGACTGAGAGGAGATAGAGTAGAGTGAAAGGACATAGATTGGACTGAAAACATATAGAGTGCATTGAGAGTACATAGAGTGTACTGAGAGGACATAGAGTGGACTGAGAAGATATAGAGTAGACTGAGAGGAGATAGAGTTGACTGAGAGGACATAGAGTGGACTGAGTGGACATAGAGTGGACTGAGAGGACAAAGAGTGGACTGAGAGGACATAGAGTGGACTGACAGGACATAGAGTGGACTGAGAAGATATAGAGAAGAGTGAGAGGACATAGAGTGGACTGAGAGGACATAGTGTGTACTGAGAGGACATAGAGTGGACTGAGAAGATATAGAGTAGACTGAGAGGACATAGAGTGGACTGAGAGTACATAGAGTGGACAGAGAGGAACTAGAGTGGACTGAGAAGATATAGAGTAGATTGAGAGGAGATACAGTGGACTGAGAGGATATAGAGTGGACTGAGTGGACATAGAGTGGACTGAGAGGATATAGAGTGGATTGAGAAGGTATATAGAGTGGACTGAAAGAACATAGAGTGGACTGAGAGGACATAGAGTGGACTGAGAATATATAGAGAGGACTGACAGGAATTAGAGTGGACTGAAAGTACATAGAGTGGACTGAACAGAAGTAGAGTGGACTGAGAGGACATAGAGTGGCCTGAGAAGATAGAGAGTGGACTGAGAGGACATAGAGAGGAATGAAAGGACATAGAGTGGACTGAGAAGTATAGAGTGGACTGAGAGGACATAGAGTAGACTGAGAAGATATAGAGTGGACTGAGAGAACATAAAGTGGACTGAGAAGATATAGAGTGGACTGAGAGAACATAGAGTGGACTGAGAGGATGTAGAGTGGACTGAGAGGACATAGAGTGGAATGAGAAGACAGAAAGTGGACCGAGAGGACACAGAGTGTACTCACAGGACGTAGAATGGAATGAGAGGAGATAGAGTGGACTGAGAGGACAGAAAGTGAACTGAGAGGACAAAGAGTGTACTGAGAGGACGTAGAATGGACTGAGAGGAGATAGAGTGGACTGAGAGGACAGAACGTAGGCTGAGAGGACACAAGAGTGTACTGAGAGGACATAGAGTGGACTGAGAACGTAGAGTGGACTGAGAGGACAGAGAGTGGACTGAGAAGATATAGAGTGGACTGAGAGGACATAATGTGGACTGAGAAGATATGGAGTGAACTGAGAGAATATAGAGTGGATTGAGAGGATGTAGAGTGGACTGAGAGGACATCAAGTGGACTGAGAAGATATAGAGTGGAATGAGAGAATATAGAGTGGACTGAGACGACATAAAGTGGACTGAGAAGATATAGAGTGGACTGAGAGAACATAGAGTGGACTGAGTGGAAGTAGAGTGGACTGAGAGGACATAGAGTGGACTGAGAGGAGAGAAGGTGGACTGAGAGAATACAGAATGTACTGAGAGGACATTGAGTGGATTGAGAGGAGATAGAGTGGACTGAGAGTAAAGAAAGTGGACCGAGGGGACATAGAGTGTACTGACAGGTCGTAGAATGGACTGAGAGGAGATAGAGTGGACTGAGAGGACAGAAAGTGGACTGAGAGGACACAGTGTCCTGAGAGGACATAGAGTGGACAGAGAGAACATAAAGTGGACTAAGAGGACAGAAAGTGGACTGAGAGGACACAAAGAGTACTGAGAGGACATAGAGTGGACTGAGAATATATAAGTGGACTGAGAGGACTTAAAGTGGACTGAGAAGTTATAGAGTGGACTGAGAGAACATAGAGTGGACTGAGAGGATGTAGAGTGCACAGGGAGTACAGAAGGTGGACTGAGAGGCTACAGAGTGTATTGAGAGGACATAGAGTGGAGTGAGAGGAGATAGAGTGGACTGAGAGGACAGAAAGTGGACTGAGAGGACACAGAGTGTACTGAGAGGACATAGAATGGACTGAAAGGAGAAAGAGTGGACTGAGAGGACAGAAAGTGGACTGAGAGGACACAGAGTGTACTGAGAGGACGTAGGGTGGACTGAGAGAACATAGAGTGGACTGAGAGGACAGAAAGTGGACTCACAGGACACAGAGAGTACTGAGAGGACATAGAGTGAACTGAGAGCACAGAGAGGAGACGGAGTGGACTGAGAGGACAGAAAGTGGACTGAGAGGAGACAGAGTGTACTGAGAGGACATAGAGTGGACTGAGAGGACATAGAGTGGACTGAGAGAATAGCAAGTGGACTGAGAGTACATACAGTGGCCTGAGAGGACAAAAAGTGGACTGAGAGGACACAAGAGTGTACTGTGAGGAGATAGAGTGGACTGAGAAAACAGAAAATGGACTGAGAGGACACAGAGTGAACTGAGAGGACCAGAGTGGACTGAGAGGTCTCAGATTGGACTGAGAGTAGAAAGTGGACAGAGAGGACATACAGTGGACTGAGAGGACAAAAAGTGGACTGAGAGGACAGAGTGTACTGAAAGGACATAGAGTGGACTGAGAGGACATAAAGTGGACTGAGAAGATATAGAGTGGATTGAGAGAACGTAGAGTTGAGTGAGAGAATAAAAATTGGACTGAGAGGACACAGTGTACTGAGAGTGCATAGAGTTGACTGAGAGAATAGAAATTGGACTGAGAGGACATAGAGTGGACTCAGATGACAGAGTCTACACTATCATTTCTCAGTCCACTCTATGTTCTCACAGTCCACTCTATCTCCTCTCAGTCCACTCTATGCACTCTAAGTCTACTCTATGTCCTCCCAGTCCACTCTGTCTCCTCTCAGTCCTCTCTATGTCCTCTCGTTCGAATGTATGTCCTCTCAGTCCATTCTATCTATTCTCAGTCCACTCTATGTCCTCTCAGCCAACTCTATGTCATCTTAGTCCACTCTATGTCATCACAGTCCACTCTATGTCCTCTCAGTCCACTCTATGGCCTCTCAGTCCACTCTATGTTCTCTCAGTCCACTCTATCTCCTCTCAGTACACTCTATGTCCTCTCAGTCGAATCTATGTCCTCTCAGTCCAGTCTATTCTCAGTCCAGTCTATCTAATTTGAGTCCACTCTATGTCCTCTCTGTCCTCTCAAATCGTCTCAGTCCACTCTAAGTCCTCTCAGTTCACTCTATGTCCTCTCAGTCCACTCTATCTCCTCTCAGTACACTGTATGTCATCAGAGTCCACTCCCTGTCTTCTCAGTCTACTCTATGTCGTCTCAGACCACTCTGTGCTCTCAGTCCACTCTATTTCCTCTCATTCTACTCTATGTCCTCTCAGTCCACTCTATCTCCTGTCAGTACACTCAATGTCATCTGAGTCAACTCCCTGTCTTCTCAGTCTACTCTATGTCCTCTCAGTCAACTCTATGTCATCTCAGTCCACTCTATGTCCTCTCAGTCCTCTCTATCTCCTCTCAGTCCACTCTATGTCCTCTCAGTCGAATCTATGTCCTCTCAGTCGAGTCTATCTATTCTCAGTCCAGTGTATCTCATCTGAGTCCACTCTATGACCTCTCAGTCCACTCTATGTCCTCTCACTCCTGTCTATCTCCTCTCAGTCCACTCTATCTCCTGTGAGTCTACTCTATCTCCTCTCAGTCCACCCTATGTTCCCTCAGTCCACTCTATGTCCTCTCTGTCCACTCTATGTCCTCTCAGTCCACTCTATCTCCTCTCAGTACACTGTATGTCATCAGAGTCCACTCCCTGTCTTCTCAGTCTACTCTATGTCGTCTCAGACCACTCTGTGCTCTCAGTCCACTCTATTTCTTCTCATTCTACTCTATGTCCTCTCAGTCCACTCTATCTCCTGTCAGTACACTCAATGTCATCTGAGTCAACTCCCTGTCTTCTCAGACTACTCTATGTCCTCTCAGTCAACTCTATGTCATCTCAGTCCACTCTATGTCCTCTCAGTCCTCTCTATCTCCTCTCAGTCCACTCTATGTGCTCTCAGTCGAATCTATGTCCTGTCAGTCGAGTCTATCTATTTTCAGTCCAGTGTATCTCATCTGTGTCCACTCTATGTCCTCTCAGTCCACTCTATGTCCTCTCACTCCTGTCTATCTCCTCTCAGTCCACTCTATCTCCTGTGAGTCTACTCTATCTCCTCTCAGTCCACCCTATGTTCCCTCAGTCCACTCTATGTCCTCTCAGTCCACTCTATGTCCTCTCAGTCCACTGTATGTCCTCTCAGTCCACTCTATCTCCTCTCAGGCCACTCTATATCCCCTCAGTCCACTCTATATCCTCTCAGTCCAGTCTATCTGCTCTCAGTCCAGCATGTCTGCTGTCAGTCCAATCTCTGTCCTCTCAGTCCTCTCTGTGTTCTCTCAGTCCACTCTATATCCTCTATGTCCACTCTATGTCCTCTCAGTCCACTCTGTGTGATATCAGTCCAATCTTTGTCCTGTCACTACTCTCTCTGTCCTAGCAGTTCAGTCTTTTGCCTCTCAGTCTTATCTCTGTGCTGTAACTACACTGTCCGTCCTACCAGTCCATTGTCTGTCCTCGTAGTTCACTCTATGACCTCAGTGCATTACCTTTCCTGACATTGGGGCATTATATGTCCTAGTATTACGATTATTTGCATATCTGTGGTACTTATAGGCTACATGTTTAACGGAATTACATTTATACGGGGATCGAACCCGGGTAATAATTTGTTTGGTCAACAGTTTCTTTGCCGTACGGTTTTCCTGAGCTGGAAGCATCGTGTCAATGCGACTCTGGTGTTCTGTCTGTAAACTACGTCCATGATTTCATACAGTTACAACATATTGGCTATGGAAATACATGATAGCAGCTCTTCTCTAATCGCTAAGCAGTGTAGTGTTGGCTGCCATGCATACATGCTTAATTCGATTTACGTAGTAACCTTGCGCGCGTCCGCCATGACACTTCGCCTCGGCAACCTAAAGGTGGATTTAACCATTATATTATATGCATTCTGACATGATCCTAAGCAAATCACCGGTATTTCTAGTCTTCATCACAATGTTGTAATTCATGCATATTATATGTTGTTAACCAGATGCTTTATAATGTGTTTCTGTTATGATCATGAAACCGGGTGATGCTGTAAGGCGAAAGCGCTCGTCATATAATAAAATAAAATATATTTACATACAATGATATAATTCATTGTGTAAAAGTGATAAGTTTTAACTGAACAGTAACCCAATATAATCAATTTAAAGCCATTGATTTTCTGCCTGCATCTAAACATCCAGTGAAAAATTTGAGGCACGTCAAAGGAAAATTAACGTTATTACAGAGAGATCATATGCACATAATTCAAATCCTCAAAAAGCAACTAAAAGAAATAGAGAGAAAAGGAGAGATAAATACTTTTATCAACTAACGAAATACCAATTTTATAATCAGCGTAGAAAAGCTATTAGAACAGTTCTTAACGATAAGAGTGACAGATGTCAGATACATATAAGACATGTCTAATGTGCATAATATTGTATATTTCTGGTTCTTCCATATTGAACAATAATATGCACTGCCTCATAAATTATATATGCATTCTGACATGATCCTAAGGAAATCACCGGTATTTCTAGTCTTCATCACAATGTTGTAATTCATGCATATTATATGTTGTTAACCAGATGCTTTATAATGTATTTCTGTTATGATCATGAAACCTGGTGATGCCATAAGGCGAAAGCGCTCGTCATATAATAAAATAAAATATATTTACATTCAATGGTATAATTCATTGTGTAAAAGTGATAAGTTTGATCCGAACATTAACCCAATATAATTAATTTAATGCCATTGATTTTCTGTCTGCATCTAAACATCCAACGAAAAATTTTGAGGCACGTCAAAGGAAAATTAACGTTAGTACAGAGAGATCATATGCACATAATTCAAATCCTCAAAGAGAAACTAAAAGAAATAGAGAGAAAAGGAGAGGTAAATACTTTCATCAACTAACGAAATACCAATTTTATAATCAGCGTAGAAAAGCTATTAGAACAGTTCTTAACGATAAGAGTGACAGATGTCAGATACATTCGCAGAAAATTTTTAGATATTTTGACGACCTTCTAGGGCAACTGAACAATTTAGAAAGAGACCATTATTCCACTGCAACATGGGAAGTTAAATCAGCTGTTGAAAATGATATCTTTAATCCCATTGTTACTAAGCAGGAAGTACAACAGGCCACACAAAAAATTGCAGTTGACACTTCACCGGGTTCAGAACATGTCATTGTATGCACCATAAAGAGTGATATCGCTTCAGATAATAATAGGACTGATTGCTACTCGCATGTTACAAACAGGAATAATACCAGTATGTCTTAAGAAATTAAGAGCAGTACTTATATTCAAGGGTGATGCTAGAGATGACATTGCTAATTGGTGATCTATTACGATCTATTCTGTTTTTCGGAGGGAATCGAAAGGGTTTTGAATAACTCCTTAGAGAATACATAACCTTTAATCCTCAGCAACAGGGATTTACATCATCTGCAATTGCAAATATAAATACTTCTACCCTTGCCTCAGCATTACAGTCTGCTAGAATACAGAAATCAGATGTTACTGTAATATTCCTAGATGTCAGAAAAGCTTTTGACAGCATTGGACATAATCATCTAGGTGAAACTTTAAAAACAGCAGGAATTCCTAAAAAAAACTGACTGAATTAATAATAAATCTACAGAATGGTAACTTACTCGAATAGAAACAAGCAGTGAGAAAACTGCTGATTTATATATCAGAAGAACTGTTATGCAAGACTCGCCCCTTTCACCTATTCTGTATAATTTGTCAACATATAATATTTTAGATGAACTAACTGAAGATGCAATAACTTCTCACTACATGTTTTCTCTGGTACCCAATCTGGCGCCTTTAACAATAATGGGATTTGTTGACTATCTGGTTTTAATAGAGAATAATCAAAAGTTAGCTCTGGAACTCTCAAAAATCATCACAAAAAGATCCCAGCAAATAGGATTTTCTATAAATCCGAACAAATCCACAGCAATTTATATTGAGCAGAGGAAATTGAATGAAGACCCTTTTGTATTTCGGAATATTGAAATTACAACTTTGCTACATGGAGAAGCAATTTGTTACTTGGGTGTAAATTTTTCCAATGAAATTACTTTTAAACCAGTTCAAGGACTGCAAAATAAAATAGAAAAACTTGCTTCTTCTCCATTATTACAGACAGACCAAAAATTCATTGTAATTATTACCGTCATTTGTCCTGGACTAACTTATCCATTCCAAACCACCAAGCTACAAAAAATTCCTAAAAAAATTCTATTTTGATAAGAAGTGCCCTTAAAGAAATAATTCAGATACCTGCAGACATTCCTAATGGAATGGTGTATGCGGAAAGAAAGAATAAACGTTTGGGACTCTTCTGTGCTAAATGGGAAGCGTATCTCCAACATATTAAAATATGAAGCGTGTAGTTGCAAAATCAGATACATCACTTTTTTTTAAATGAGTTAATGTTATACAGGGTATATCAAGAGATCAGGTCAGTCCTTAAGGAGGTGATTAAGGACCTTACTTGCAACAAAAAATCCTAATACACTTTTTCAATATTCATCCCCGTTTCCGAGTTACACGAATATCACGTACCGTATCTATCCCCATTTGATTCCATACCTAATGAACCTGTCTGATTGAGAGAAGGTAGGCTAATTGTCAGTTGTCTAGAGCAGATGCTCAAAATGTCCCATTCTCGCACGACAGCACGCCGTCTGAACTCTCGCTGCCCATTATCCAATCCGGGCTGGTGTATCTCCATTGCATCCGTGTTAATCTTTGCAACGAGCTCTTCCCTACTTACTATCTCAGTTTGGTACTCTTTCTCCTTCATGCTGGCCCAGAGAAAGAAGTTCAATGGTGTTAGGTCTGGGGACCGAATTGGCCACGCAATTGGACCACTCCTTCCAATCCATCTACCTGGAAAATGGTGAACTAACCATTGGCGTACTGGAAGTCTAAAATATGCTGGAGCACAGTTTAGTTGATACCATAGTTGTCTGACCAGCCCGGTCCCCAGACCTAACACTATTGGACTTCTTTCTCTGGGGTTGTATGAAGGAGAAAGTGTACTAAACGGAGATAGTAAGCAGGGAAGAGCTCGTTGCAAAGATTAACACGGCTGCAATGGAGATACACCAGCATGGAAAGGATAATGTGCAGCGAGAGGTCAGACGGCGTGCTGAAGCATGTGTTCGTGCGAGAGAGGGAAATTTTGAGCATCTACTCTAGACAACTAACAATTAGCCCACCTTCTCTCAAGCAGACAGGTCAATTAGGTGTGGAATCAAATGGAGATTAGATACGGTACATGATATTCGTGTAACTCGGAAACGGGGATGAATATTGAAAAAAGTATATTAGGATTTTTTTATGCAAATAAGGTCCTGAATCACCTCCTTAAGGATTGACTTGACCTTTTGATACATACTGTATATTTTTATATCTTCATATGATTCTACAACTGCTATAGCACTATTATGCTCCAAAACCAGATACATCACATGGATTTGTATGATGAAAGAATAGTATTGGTTGTAAATCCTTGGTTCCTTGCAAACACTTTTCCTTCATACTGAAAATTATGTTTTAGTGATGTATCTGATTTTGCAACTAAACGCCTCATATGTAAAGTGTTAACCGTCTCAAGTAATGATTATAGCCTATATACGCCACAAAAAAAAGGAAAAATAAATATCTCTATCACTACAATCACGATGATCTTAAAATTCTCACTTCCATATTATCGATGAAAGGAAAGTGATAACGAAGCTAAGAACAAGGGCCCTCCAAGAGTAGAGTAATTTGCAGCATAGACCTAAAGGGAAAGGCGTATGTCTATACAAGGAGAATACACCCACTAACTCATGAATCTGAGACCATCGTGGCTTGTCAAGCAGTAAATGGCGAGAGACTATCAAGATGACAGAAAATTGTTTCTGCAGTTAGATCTGTACTGGGACGATCTCAAACCGATTATCTTTGTAGGCACTGCCGCAGAGGTAGGAACCCTTGCGCATGTTTAGGGATCCTGCTCTCACAGTGATTTATTAAGGAATACGCGTTCTCATAACATTTGCTCCATTATAGCTGGAGCACTAAGAGATAATGACTTCAAGGTTTTCGAAAGAAGTCCACGGCCTAGCAGAAAATGGAAGCCGCAGAAGAATCATTGTAATTGCCTTTAAAAACAAAAGTGAAGGTTACATTATTGACTCAACCATCAGATTTGAAAGCCATCAGTCCCAGCCTTTAGAAGTTCATCAAGAAAAGCAGAGCATTTATACACACGCATCATTTCATATTATAAAGAAAAATACGAACTCGACGATATGGAGGTACTTGGTCTACTCGTTGGTGCTAGAGGAACAATTCCAGGCTTTCTAGCAACATTTTGGAAATCTCTTCTCCTGCCAACATCTATCTTAAAAGAAATAACTATTGCCACTATCAGGGGTTCCCTACAAGTTAAAAAAAAAAACAAAAAAACTTTCTATTATCCACCTTAATTATTGAGCTTTTCAGGATTTTCACTGTTGTAAACTTGTATTTTCTTTAATTGAACACTGTATTTAATGCATTACATAAATTCCACTGTATTTAATGCATTACATAAATTCATTATTATCTGGTATGCCTTGTCTACGACCAACCTCAAAATACGAGGAAGCAATAAAATAAAAAATGAAAATATATACAGTATCTCAGCCATTTTTAAGATAAATTCAGAAGCTCTTAGTTATTTTAGCGTTTCTCCTTCATGTCAAAATCTATTTTTTTTTATTTTCAATTTAATTTGGGCTGGAAAGGGTTAACTGTGAACAAGATGAGGGAAACAGAAACACACTAAGGGCGATCTATCTAAAAATGGCTCTTAGACAACAAAATTTATAACTACTTACGCCTAAAAAGACGCAATAAGAATCTAAAACATGACAAGAAGCCACGCTTCTTTCTTCTCTTACCTTTTTTTTCTGTTGCTAGGTGCTCCAATGATGGTAGTGGCATGGGAACAGGCACGGACTTTTGCAAGGGATCTAGTATGGGATCTTTCCTGGGATATGACATCGAATCTAGCATAGGACCTTGCATGGGACCTTGTGTGAGTAGTGGCATAGGAGATACCATGTTATCTGTCATGGGGTGTGGTGTGACAGTTTGCATGGAAGCTGCCAAGAACGTGGGATCAAATCTGTCATGAGAGCTAGCATGGGAGCTCGTATGAGATTTTATATGGCAGCTAGCATCGAATCTAGCAAGGGAGCTGGCAGGAGAGGTGTCATGGAATCTGGCATCGGAGCTGGGTTTGGATTTCCCGTGGGAGCTGATATGAGATGTGACATGGGAGATAGCATTGGAAATGGTATGGAAAGTGACATCTGACCTAGCATGGGCGCTGGCATGAGAGGTGGGTTGGAAGCTGGGATCGGATCTGCAATTGGAGAGGGGCTCGGATCGGGTGTGAGAGGTGGCATGGAATCTGGCATCGGGTCTATCATCGGAGCTGAGTTCGGATTTCCCGTGGGAGCTGATATGAGATGTGACATGGGAGATGGCATTGGAAATGATATGGAAAGTGACATCTGATCTAGCATGGGCGCTGGCATGAGAGGTGGGATGGAAGCTGTGATCGGATCTGCCATTGGAGATGGGTTCGGACCTGGTGTGAGAGGTAGCATTGAATCTGGCATCGGGTCTATCATCGGTGCTGGTTTCGGATTTCCCGTGGGAGCTGATATGAGATGTGACATGGGAGATGGCATTGGAAATGGTACGGAAAGTGACATCCGACCTAGCATGGGCGCTGGCATGAGAGGTGGGATGGAAGCTGGGATCGGATCTGCCATTGGAGATAGGCTCGGTCCTGGTGTGAGAGGTGGCACGGAATCTGGCATCGGATCTATCATTGGAGCTGGGTTCGGATTTCCCGTGGGAGCTGATATGAGATGTGGAATGGGAGATGGCATGGGAAGTGGGATCGGACCTGCCATTGGAGGTGGGATCGGAGTTGGTATGAGAGGTGGCATGGGAGTTGGGATCAGATCTGCCTTTGGAGGTGGGATCGGAGTTGGTATGAGATGTGGCATGGGAGATGGCATTGGATCTGATATGGGAAATGACATCGGATCTTTCAAGGGAGCTGGCAGGAGAGGTGGCATGGGAGATGACATTGGATCTGGTATGGAAATCGACATCAGATTTAGCAAGGGAGCTGGCAGGAGAGGTGGTATGGGAGCTGGGATCGGATCTGCCATAGGAGATGGGATCGGAGCTGGTATGAGAGGTGGCATCGGATCTATCATGGGAATCGAGTTCGGATCTCCCGTGGGAGCTGATATGAGTTGTGGCATGGGAGATGGCATTGGATCTCGCATGGAAACTGACTTCGGACCTAGCATGGGCGCTGGCATGACGGGGGGGATGGAAGGTGGGATAGAATCCGACATTGGAAATGGGCTTGAACCTAGTGTGAGAGGAGGCATGGAATCTGGCATCAGATCTAGCAAGGGAGCTGGCATTAGAGGTGGCATGGGAGCTGGGATCGGATCTGCCATAGGAGATGGAATCGGAGCTGGTATGAGAGGTGGCATCGGATCTATCATGGGAGCAGGGTTCGGATCTCGCGTGGGAACTGATATGATATGTGGCATGGGAGATGGCATTGGATCCGGTATGGAAATCGACATCAGATTTAGCAAGGGAGCTGGCAGGACAGGTGGTGTGGGAGCTGGGATCGGATCTGCCATAGGAGATGGGATCGGAGCTGGTATGAGAGGTGGCATCGGATCTATCATGGGAGTCGAGTTCGGATCTCCCGTGGGAGCTGATATGAGTTGTGGCATGGGAGATGGCATTGGATCTTGCATGGAAACTGACTTCGGACCTAGCATGGGCGCTGGCATGACGGGGGGGATGGAAGGTGGGATAGAATCCGACATTGGAGATGGGCTTGAACCTGGTGTTAGAGGAGGCATGGAATCTGGCATCAGATCTAGCAAGGGAGCTGGCATTAAAGGTGGCATGGGAGCAGGGATCGGATCTGCCATAGGAGATGGAATCAGAGCTGGAATGAGAGGTGGCATCGGATCTATCATGGGAGCAGGGTTCGGATCTCCCATGTGAACTGATATGAGATGTGGTATGGGAGATGGCATTGGATCTCGCATTGAAATTGACATCGGACCTATCATGGGCGCTGGCATGAGGGGTGGGATGGAAGCTGGGATCGGATCTGCCATTGGAGATGGGCTTGGACCTGGTGTGAGAGGTGGCATGGAATCTGTCATCGGAGCTGGGTTCGGATTTCCCATGGGAACAGATATGAGATGTGGCATGGAATCTGGCTTCGGATATCGCCTGGGAGCTAATATGAGATGTGGCATGGGGCATGGCATCGGATCTAGTATGGGAGCTAGTTTGAGATGTGGCATGAGAGTTCACATCGGCTCTCACATCGGATCTGGCATGGGAGCTGTCATGTAAACTGGTATGGAAGTTTGCACTGGAGAAGGCTTCAAATCCGACATCGCCAGTGGCACCAGTGCAGGCTGCGAAGCTGCCATCGGAGACAGCATCGAAGATACCGGAACTGATATCGGAGTCTGTTTCTGACTGGAGCGGTAGGATAGGTGGCAATGCCCTGCAGATTTCTTCGAACTCTGCGAGAAACAAAATAAACTTGATCGTTAAGCATGTGCCATTGCATTCATAGGATTTCTGTGAATGGCATATTAATAGGGTGAGGATTCTTATGCAACTGTATATTTTTACTGTCCATTTACAAGTCGTAGAAAACCATTGTAAAGGACTACCTTCATTGAATGACTGTAATGACGAATATTTAAAATTAATTGTATAGATTTCAGACGTTCCTGTACATAATCGACTATTGAGCATGTAATGTAGCATATTTTCAGTATTTTATGGCATAACGGGCCAAATTAGCATATTTTGTAAAAACAATAATATTCTAAATTGTTTCCCAGCACATAATTTTTTTCTCTTAATTGTACTGTTTGGTAGAAAATTTCTTGCATATGCAGTGTGGGTGTGGGAAACCAAAACAACCACACTATGCTTTTGTTCCATTATGCCACTGTCGGTAAGCACGTCTAGCCGCGAAACCAGGTGGCCCAGGTTCGATTCCCGGTCGGGGCAAGTTACCTGGTTGAGGTTCTTCCGGGGTTCTCCCTCAACCCAATATGAGCAAATGCTGGGTAACTTTCGGTGTTGGACCCCGGACTCATTTCACCGGCATTATCACCTTAATCTCATTCAGACGCTAAATAACCTAAGATGTTGATAAAGCGTCGTAAAATAACCTACTAAAATAAAAAAAAAATTATGCCACTGCACAAACTGCACAACAAGAAGCATTCCCAAACATCTCTACCTGCCTTACTTCTTCATCATCATGATCATCACAGGAGTCTACACCTGTGGAGTAAAAATCAGCGCGTCTGATCAGGTGGCCCAGGTTCGAATCCCGGTCGGGACAAGTTACCTGGTTGAGGTTGTTGCCGGGGATTTCCCTCAATCGAATTCGAGCACATCTGTTATTTGATCCATACTAACGTATATTTTGTTTCTAATTTTGTTCATTACATCCTTGTACAAAGAGGGAAATAATTTTTCCGTAATGTTGACTCGCTGGGAATATAGTCGCTTTGGTAGTGAATGGTTCTATTCCACAGAGAGCAAGTTTCGAGATAAAGTGATTTGAAATTTTTGTGCAATCAGAAAAACTACATTATTTAACATTGTGAGAGTAAATTTGAAATTGAAATGGATTTGATGTTCTCATACAATTAAGAAAAATGCTATACTATGTTTCATTTAATTAAAATATTTTAATATCAAACTTATATTTTATAATGTGGCTTAGAATCTTTCACCATATTTATTAATTAGGGATTATCTAACTTAAATTGATGAAATGACATAACCCAAATCTGATAATATGAGACAAAAGTATTGTAGATGATGCTAAAGACATGTAACTTATTTAAAATATTATCAATTACGGAAAAATCAGTGTATTTAATCCTTTCTAGCATCAATATTTATTTGCAGCACAATGCAAAAAACCCTTCTAAGTGTTATTATTTAAGGGATCCTCAACCTCATTTAAGGCCCAAAAATAAATTAATGTCAAATATCTTCAGAAATGTTTCCAAATTAAGAATTTACACTTAAACTTACTATATTTTTTAAATTCGGATAAACTGCTTTTGAAAAAGTGATGTACACAGGCGTGAAAGGGTTAATACTACATTGAACAAATGATACAAAGCATTAATTATATATAAGTCATTTTCTTCTGATGACGTCACTGTATCTGAGCAGAGTATACTGTTATCACTAGTAAGAAAATCTGTTTCTCTTCGTTTAGGTATCTTTTGTCACTGTGATGGTTCGAAATTCTAGGTCACTCAATCTTTCTAGAAAAATATGCGGGTTGAATTTCCTTTTCTGCATTGCAACTATTTTACCTTCAACCAGTTTAGTGTATCTCCATCCTCATACTTGTTCTTATTAGTTATCAGTCCAGCAGAGAAGCTCTTAAAATCAAAGAAATCAGCGAAGTCCATTTCAACTACCCTATAGAAAGGGTTTCATATTTTGGCTGTTCGTACCATCTATCTGGGGTAAAAATAACAGTCTTGTCTCTACCTTCAATGGCAGAATAGATACTATCACATTCCATTTCAGAATGACAGACTCCATAAATTATTGGTTAATCACGTTGATAGGTAACATTATTACAGCAAGCTGAAACATAGTCACATTTATATGGCTACGGTTCTGTCCTGATGCTGTGTCCAAATAGATAGTCGCTTCTTGTACTGCTGGATGAAGATTTCTTATTAAAGTTTCCCAAAGACACATTGCTATTTCTTAGGACCTTCATGCCACATAAAATTTACAGCCTCAGAGTTGCCCAAATTATATGTAGTGCAATTAAAAGTTTTCAATTTCTGTATGTAATATAGTTTTCCAATATTCAACGCTGGTGGTGTGACAAGAATTTCTTACACATACATTGTGAAACAGGAAATGAATTTTCAGATTTAATTCTTCTTTTATTAGCTGTTTTATATACACTTGCTTCCTGTTTCCTAGCCACATCCAGATCCATATTATTCTTGAAGTTCTTGTTATCCTGCCTCATATTTGTTATTAAAAGCATACAGAAATCACATTGATCCTTTTTCGGCTTGTGGAAACCATAATGTGGTTTAAGCCTCTTCACAATTCACAACCTTTCGAGCATCCCTGTTCAAATGAAATTGTGAATGGATGTAAGACACTTGCAGGTGGATTAAGACCCTTCACAACCGTACAAACATTCCAGTTCCAATGGAACTGTGAATGGATTAAGACACTTAAGTCTATTCACAACTAAGTAATTGTGGTATAGGGCTTTTCACAAAATTCAAATATCTCCTTATTTTTTAAATTAATCACATATTACCTTTAACAAATGTAAAATTTAGACTTCTTAGACTCCATAAATGGTTTTAAGTCGAAAATAAAAATTTTGTGGGTTAGGCCCCTTCACCACCAAAGCGACGATATGTTGCTTTGTATATTTACGTAGAAAGTCTAAAATAACGTGGATTGTCTAATTTTACAATGGAATATTTGCACCGATCATCATAGCATACAAGTCGTTGCAAAATGTCGCATTTAAATTTGCATCCGATGTCGATGGATTCTCTTGCATATATTCCCTGCGATATCTGCTGTTGCAGTGCCTTTCTAATTGCCATTTTTCGTAGCTCTTAACATCACTTTACATATATTACACGTAATTATTTCTCCTTCACTGCTGAAGATATTATCTCCGAACTGGTGTACAAGACGTTCACTTTTTTTCACTTTGCGCATATTTTTCCTTAGGCATTCTGACAGTTTATACATAACAACACCAATACCACACACTTGTTTCTAACTGCTCTGTTTAACTATAGGCCCACTACTATGCGTAGTTCATCAGATACGTCGTATTTCCAAATAATAACTCCGCATTTGCTTTTACTAGTAGTATCATAAGCCACCTGTTTCCAAAGCGGAACGTGATGTTCCTACTACATACTGTATAATTCTTTACCCACTGTCTGTACCTACGGAACAAGTGCCGAGACTTTCTGCTCTGCATCAGTAACGTGAAGTCACGGAACCTGTTCACTCTGATCCGCCCTCTGATCATTGGTCATCATCATCATCATCCATACATCCATGAGTGGCGCAGTTGGTATAGCGCTGGCCTTCTGTGCCCGAGGTTGCGTGTTCGGTCTCAGCCCAGGTTGATGGCATTTAAGCGTGTTTAAATGCGACAGGCTCATGTCACTAGATTTAGTGGCATGTAAAAGAACTTCTGCGGGACAAAATTCCGGCACACCGGCGACTCTGATATAACCTCGGCAGTTGCGAGCGTCGTTAAATAAACCATAATTTTAAATTTTTAAATTTGCCATACAAGTATTAGGCCATGTAGCCTACTACGATCTCATAATAAAGAGGAATTTTCTCCCTAACTCTTTCCAGAACGTCCCAAAGATCTCTCCCCATGGAGTTGATACTGAAGCATGGCGTTTGAGATTCTGTGGGATCTCATACATCACAAATAACTCATCCAGTTGTCCTGATATTTCTGTTTGAAATGGAATACTGATTCCACACCGAGTTCTTTCATTACTTTATCGTTGCGTTTATGGTCCCATTTTGTACATAATGCTGTTCTTCGCCCTCGGTAACGTAGTTCGTATAGCGCTGGCCTTCTATGCTCGAGGTTGCGGGTTCGATCCCGGCCCACGTCGATGGCATTTAAGTTTGTTTAAATGCAATTTACTGGCATGTAAAAGAACTCCTGTGGGACAAAATTCTGGCACATAGGCGACGCTGATATAACCTCTGCAGTTGCGAGCATTAGATAAACTATAATAATAATAATAATAATAATAATAATAATAATAATAATAATATTATTATTATTATTATTATTATTATTATCATGCTGTTCTTCGCAAGAGCATGTACAACATGCATGCTATTTTGTCCACCACATTCATTGGCGAACAGCCTAATACATTTGGTGAACTGTCGAAATTAATTTCACTGTTAAATGTAGTGGCACAAGATTCCACTTCAATAGCGCCCACCCAGCCTGTGCTTCATTTCATGTAAAGAAACTTAGCCTCTGTGAAGCTTTTTCAGTTACACATAGGATATAGAAAGCTGATTGTCTTGAATAATAAACTTCACTTATGCTGAGTTTCGAGAGCGGTTGCTGTTGCTGTAAGTCGAAACAAAATGACTGTGTCTCATTAGGTTCTGTTCTCATAATTTTATGGAACGTATTGGCACGAAGCTTATGTGCGCCTAAATCGACTAAGAGCCTAGTCTTTTTCAGTGTATCATCGCAGTTTCTTATTGGGAACAGCATGGGTGCGCAATAACTGCATTCACCATTGGCCAGTGTACAAAATTCTATAGCCTATTAAATTCTGTTCCGAGAAATATTTGGAAAAAAAAAAAACAAACAAACAAACAAACAAACAAACAAAAAACAAAAAAAAAACAATCTTTTTACTCTTAAGTCTGGTATTAACACTTTAATTGTACATTTTGAAGAGCTGTGTAATATTTAATTCGGAAGCCAAATAAAGTCTCTGACTTTTACTTCTATTGTAATGTGAATCCCTTGCTCTTTCTTATAGTAGGTTATTTTACGACGCTCTATCATCTTCTGAGGTTATTTAGCGTCTGAATGAAGTAAAGGTGATAATGCCGGTGAAATGAGTCCGAGGTCCAGCACCGATAGTTATCCAGGATTTGCTCATATGGGGTTGAGGGGAAAACCCCGGAAAAAAACCTCAACTAAGTAACTTGCCCCGAACGGGAATCAAACCCGGGCCACCTGGTTTCGCGGCCAGACGTGCTCACCGTTACTCCACAAGTGTGGACCACTTGCTCTTAATTTAGAGATAAATTACACTACTTCCCTCTTCTTAGCTACATATAGTGCTCTCTTTCGGGTACCACCTCTCCTCTCTCTGATTCCCTTACTGCTCTTAATAGATATTGCTAGTGTACATACCTTGATAATCAAAATGTTATAAAACAGTGGGAAACTCGATAATGGTAGGAAGATACAGCATGCTGCCAATGCTGTCCATTTAAGATTTTAACTAATGGAAGTTGTACATAATACGATTTGATCCGACACATCATTGGAGTTGAACATAATACGATTTGATCCAACACATAATTTTCAACATAGAAAAAAGCCGGGAAAGAATACGAATTGCTCCAATATGAGATCAGGGTCTTAAAGAATACCGTCTCAGCTATGCGAAACCACTTCAAACTAAATTTCGACCGAGGATGTATTTAATACTATTTGAAACGACGCGCCACAAATGTAAAGTTGTCGCCTTTACATGCACTGAAGATATTTGCGAGCAAAGGAGGTAGAACATCACGCCCAAATTTCCTCCCATAACTAGTGAGAAGAAAATAACTAGGGGATTGTAAATAAACAGAATAATTAAATAACATTACTTCATAATATGAATACACTACTTGAGGTTGTTCCACTAATTTATCTTCATAGACCTATAATAAAGTCAGGCCTTCTCTCTTTCTGCGACGCATAGTGGTCTGTACTGTATAAAATTCCTAATAATAAGTGTGCATTATGATAACTTGAAATTACAATATTAAAACTTTTGCTTATGGACATGCTTGTTCAGCTTCGTAGTCAACGTCATAAGCTTAACACATCGCAACTCCAGTAATCACACGTGCAGATACGTTGATATATCCAGTGGCGTCATTCTAATTTTTTAACAACCGGTTCTCTGCGCTAATGACCGCAAATTTAAAAATATTAAATAACATAACAATAAACAGCTAAAAATAAAGGCAAACTGCAATTCAACATGTTCTTGCATAACAAAACTGCGTGCATAATTTAAAATGCTGACTCACGTCACGAAGAAGGGGAGTAGACTTCTGACACTTCATCTGTGCGCTCGGCCGACGTCAGAGCGGCAGAGAGTTGCCTCGCTACAACTCACTACAGAAATATATCATATCATTACAGCATCATACAGGAACATAATTTTATTTTTACTTCAATTTTTATTGTACCTGAGTTTTTTAATGTACTTCACTCCCACCCTGTCTATTAGTAAACTTCCAACCGTTATCAACATAGAACCAAGTGCATACAATCAAAGTCGCTTTACGGTCATAGTAAACACAAACAGTACTGAGTTAGTGAGTATAGTACGTTCCAGAAATATGTTCGCGTTTTCCAGTGACGAAAGAGCTTTCAATATTGAATCATATTTTCGCACAGGTACTGTCGTCCGTTTGCCTACGTCGCATCCCGGTTTCCCCCACCCACTTCTGCTCGCCCCTCTGTAGAGACTAGTGGCTGGGCTGTCTTAGCTATTTTCTGAAAACATTAATTTCTGTTAGGAATTGGACGTCTACGCAATATTGTACAACTATTTAACATAACTTAAATAAAAGGGCCTCGTTAATTAATTAACTGTCACGTGATTTCCCTCCTTACTACGACCCTGCGACAACACCATTTGGACGGACAGTAAATAGTATGTCTGAGTAATGTTATCTTTTCTGATCGGGCAGAAGTGAAGATTGAATTTACAGTACGTTAGGTAGGGGAGATGGAGGCAGGTTGGCTATCGTCGAGGCACGTTGGCACAACAGTTTATTTAGGTAGTTATGCAATGGATTGCAGCACCACGCAGGCAATATGATCCCTGCTTTATAAAGCACATTCCACGGAAGCGTCAGACTTTTGTGGCAAGCGGTAGAAGAAGGAAGCTGTAAAGTTGTTTTTTCAGCAAGATAAATAAATTTTCACCATCTCGTGATTATTTTTTTACAGGTTACAAATGTAATATTAGGTGAACTTTAAATACATCGTTGGAAAGTACTTTTAATTGGTTCTGTTTCGTGCTATTTCATTTCGATCATTCATTATTCTAATTCGTAATTTTTAACCCAAATCAAATATCTACACCAGTGGCAAGTTGGCACAGTTGTTAGGGGGCAGATTGTTACGGTGTTTAACCTACCCCGCTGTGTTACTTGAAATGATTATATAAATTATACAATAGATAATTTACTTATTCATACAATTTGTAATTATATAAGTTCAATTTAATTGATTGTAAATATAAAAAATATATGTTCATTGCAGTGAATGAGAAAATGAGGACTTTAAAAAAACTGACAGCGCAATTACTTCTACTGATAATGTGATGATGCCACGAGCTGTCAGTGCTGTAAAGTCAGAAAACGCTCGTATGAATATTATAAAACTCGCTTGCGCTCGTTTCATAAACATACTCGCGTCTTAATTACTACCATTATAGGCTCGTTGCATTATGTACTATTAGTTTTGTCTTATAGCTGCGACGCCCAAAACATAGACCGACGATGCTCCAGGGCGTCGCGACGCACAGTTTGAGAATCCCTGCCCTAAAAGATAAATGTCGCTTCCCTCTTGTTGTTTCTAGAAATTCACCCTACATAATTTTTATACATCCGAAACCTCTATAATTTTTAAGCAGAAACAAGTAACCTTAGAAACTGTAACAGGAACTATTAACAATATGCACATACAGTAGAGTATGTCAAAATATGATATGCGAATATACAAATGAAACAAAGTAGTTGTAGCCTATGCCAGAAAAAGTAAAATGTTGTGTCAAATTAAACTAGATGAAAAATAAATAAGCCAAATACTTGTATGCAGTGTTGCCACGACCTACTCACAAAAATCAGGAGAAAATCACCGAAAAAAACAGGAGATTACAGTAGATTAAATAAACATGAATTTCCTCTTTGTACTATATTAATTACAAAACAGTGTACTGTAAGAAAGATGATTCTGTTGTATTACTATATAGCACATCCCTAACCAATGAAATGGAACAATTTTGCTAAATGAGGGGGTCAGAAGCAAAGGAATATAAGTGCACTTAAGTTATTTGTGAGAAAATGTGGTTGAAAGTACTTAAGATTTCGTAAATTCCGTGAAATTTTTTATTTCAATTTTAGTGTGTGATGTGATTAAAACATATATCTCTTTGCCACTAAAATTGTAAATATTTTAGCTTGCCCTGGATGCACTTAACTCATGTTTTTAGAAATGTCACTTGTATCCCTTTGCTTCTGACTATTCAATTTTGTTTTTACACAGCAATGTCTTACTGACAATGTTTCGCATTAAAATATATTAATCAGGAATTTTTCGTGTATTTACAAAAGATTTTCAATACGACGAGATTTATTTTAAAGGTGATATTAAATACAGTACTGCATTAGCTGCGACTATAACAGATGAAAAATTACCCCCTTTCCTGCTTTTGCATAACTACCCTGTAAATTGTTCATCATTTTCCCACTCTGAGTTATAATATTCTGGGAGTATTTACTTTTCTTTCTTGCTGGGACACTTTCACTCATTTTAAAAGATCACTGTGCAAGATATGTAACACAAAAATGCCATTACCTACACTTCACTCTCTCACTGTTTCACGTGCACACAATCAGAAACAAACTTCACTGCTGAATAAGTTTTGTTCTTCCTCTGTTCCCCGGGTCCCCAAAACAATAATGAAATAACTTAATTCTGTCGTCGATTTGCAAAAGGGGATACGTCCAAAATAACAAAGTGCTGGAAAATCTCAACTATAAAATCATAACACACTTAAAATATTAAAATGTTCATGGATCCTGAATGTAAGTATCGATAGTGATCTAATTAGAAAAAAAAATTATATATATATATATATATAACTTAACTTATACTTTTTGCGATTTTCCAACACTTTGTTATTTTCGACATGTCTCATTTTGCGAATTGACGACAGTTATCACATGCTTACGTTGCATGAAGATTATATACTTGTGTTTGTGTGCGTGCGTGCGTGCGTGCATCCTTTCGTGGTAAGGTTTCAAACATTCGTTCTCTATGATTCTGTAATATTATGGAGAGACCCATAACTCTGAGCCATGTGCATAGAACATGGTCTTTATCTGCTGTGTGCTGCTATCATAATCCGTCGCTGGACTCCAGGCGAGGGAGACGAAAACATTGACTTGTGTATAAGATGCAAAAATAAGACATGATGACAATATATGTGTACTAAAGTAATGAGTTGAAAATCTGGGCGTAGAACTAGGTGACTGCAGCATGCCAAAAGGCAGGAGAAATTCGGACTTTTGACAAAAAAAAATCAGTAGAGCAGTAGATTCAATGAAAAACAGGAAATCTCCTGCTAAATCAGTAGGTATGGCAACACTGCTTGTATGTAAAATAGGTTTTGTGTCAAATAACTTTATGTCAAATAAAAGTAGGTGAAGTGCAGTATGTCAATCCACCCGGAACCGAATGACACCACTGGATATTCGCTACCTATAAGAATTCAAGTCTCCGAACTTGTGTACAGTGTCTGTGGATATCCAGAGTACTGCAATCCTTTACACCGGAAATGCCGACAAATCAGCTATTTTTATTCCAGCGCATCCTATTTGCCGTATACACATATATAGGGAATGAATGTAGCCTAATTCATAATGAAAATCTTTTAATTTTAAGTGCCATGAACACTGACCTAAATTGAGTTTTACTTTAAATGTTCCTATCTCAAGCGTGTTGAAATGGAATACCAATTGCGGCCGAATAGTTGATTGCGCTACTCTGGATATCCACGGACTCTGCTTGTGCATAGCTGAAAGCGCCACTAGTTCAGAATGTAAACAATTACTTACCACTGTCAGTGAATTCTCTGTCTAGGAAGCAATGAAACAGGTAAGTCTCCAGGAACAACAGCTTCCTCCACTCCTCCGTGCGGACTAACTCTTCTTCCCACTTGGCGAACCGTCTGCTGGTTTTCTTGAAGTAGTAGCTCTTTGTGGTCTGAGAGGCAGCGTCTACCAGATTCGGATTTCTATTTCGTCGCACTGAAAGGTAGTGTAATTCTGAGTTGAAATTTTCGTAATACACTGATTGCTAACTATGAAGAGTTACGTCAAGATTAATTTTTTGGTCCTACAGAATTTATCTGTTATGATAACAATGATTGCTAGAGGAGAAAAATTTGCTCTGGCGTCGGGGATCGAATCCAGGTCCTTGGTTCTACATATCAAGTGCTCTAACCACTGTCATCATAACAGATAAATTCTGTAGAACCAAAAAAAAAAAAAATCTTTATGTAGATTCTTATCCCAAGAGTGCATATACATACTCTGGGATCCCGGCCACCAAATCACTGAATTGAGTGCGCTCCTTGTATCATGACTAAAGATGAGGGGTTTGTGCGCAGCACGAAAAACACGTTGACTCGACAGGGAGCATAGGTGGACAGACAGGTGAACGACTACGACCAGTGCAATCAAAAGAAATGCAACTACACGCTATCCATTTGCCTACTTACCGTCTTATCATAACAACACGAGACGAACACAGGCCTTCATAGTCCAATGCACTGCAGTAGTGTACGGACGTAGTGAGCAGTAGTTACCTACAATGACGGGAACTATAGGGCATAGCAATAATAAAAGAGGTGGCAGAAAAAATCAAGAAAGGACATGCAGGACCTTGCACACAGCGAATAAAGAATAAATAACAGAAAAATAAGAGCTATTTAACAATTTGTAACAGGCTGAATAATGCAAAATCATCAGACAATAGGGCAGTATACTTAACGTCCTGTGACGTTGAAAGAAGCTTTTCGCAGTTCAAAAACTGTTTGAGTGATCAACGACGACGTTTGACATTTGATAATTTAATAGTCTGTAGTTAGTGCAATTTGGCTTCTGATTGCTCTGAAGCTATGGATGAATCATAAAAGCAAGTTTCTTCTTCTAACTATACTAATGTTTCTACATATTCCTCATATATTTTGTAAATTGTCATCTGCTAGACATTAACGGAGTGTTGCATTTGTCATTTTTAGGCTGTACCCTTCGCATGGTTTGTTTACGTCGGAAGTCAACACAGGCACTGGGCATACAGCTGTGTAACGTCTATGCACACGCAACCTGACGACAAACCGCACAAATCCCTCATCTTTAATCATGACAGTTGAATTAGTATATGTCAACATATGTCGAACATAGAGTACGGTCACATAGGAAAAAACAATAGAAGAGGGAGATTCGATCCGGTGCTGTGGATTGAACTTCGGCGTAGCTCAGTGGTTAGAGCGCTTGGTACGTAGAACCAAGGACCTGGGTTTGATCCCCGGCGCCGGAGCAAATTTTTCTCCTCTAAGAATCATAACTATGAAGAGGATAAATAAATGCTCTCCAGTCGAATGGTTATGTCGCATCCCGGTTTGCCCCACTGTTCCTCATGTCCTCTCTGTAAGGGCTAGTGGATGAGCTGTTAGGTCTTCTCTGCAATTATTTGCTGTATGAAATTGAAAGTTTACGTAGTATTCTAAAACTGTTTAAAATAATTTAAAGAAAAGGGCCCCCTTAAGTAAGTAACTGTCATGTGATTTCCCCCGTTTTGACGACCGTGTGACATAACCACTCCGACGGACAGTAGCATGACAACACATATGTCACCAAACTATTAACATTAACTGAATCATAAAAGTGAAGTCTGAAAAGGAATCAAAACGATGAAGCACATAGTAACGATTACTTCTAATGTAAAAATAAATTCAGGGAATTGAAATAAAAGAAGTTTAGACTTTTATTAAAAAATGAAATTAATTTATCCATATTCTTTTATTTACAGATGGCTCCTAAATGCTGTGTGGCAGTGTGCACCAGCAATTATTAGAGAGCTATAAGTGAGTATGTTATGTTCAGGCTTAGAGACTTTAGACCCGATAGACGAAAACAGTGCGGTTTCAAGTTGGAAAGCAGGACGATAGTGGGAGGGGGCAGTGATGGTAGCGACCTACCTGTCACCCCATGTGCTTTATTTACTCAGATACTCATAAGTAGGCCTGTGACATTGGAGCATGTTTACAGTGAAAGGAAACCAATTCACTACAAGATAGACACAGAGTACGCAAGTGTAGGTGTGTACGGAGACGACACAACCGCCGCGGTACAGTTCATTCAAGTATAATACAAACTGTCGTTAAGTGTAGTGCGCTCCGCAGTATGGCTCAGAAAGAAAGAAACACGTTTTGGAAACTAGAATATTTAGTTGCACAGTATGGTGCATTCTAAATAGCAATCTGTATTGTAAACTTTGAAATGTCAGAATTACATCTGCTAAAAACAAGGAATATAATGTTCAAAGGCACGTAAGTACAATGAAACATAAACGGCTGGAACAAGGAAATGTACAGAAGGACTCTTTGTCAAATTCAACATTTTATGAAGACATGTGTAAGGCATGTATGTCGAGAAAATTTACAACACATGCATTACTGAGGTCAGAGATAAACTAACAAACCAACACATATGGGTGTCAATTGATGAGACGAGGATGCTTTTGGGCGGCATGTAGTTAATGTGATTGTTGGGGGTCTGGATCCGGAAGGCCCTGCTGGATCATATCTATTGTCCGGTAATGTGATAAATGCTGTGAACAATTC
This sequence comes from Periplaneta americana, assembly GCF_040183065.1. Lineage (NCBI taxonomy): Eukaryota > Metazoa > Arthropoda > Insecta > Blattodea > Blattidae > Periplaneta > Periplaneta americana. The sequence goes on from NC_091129.1 coordinate 39,747,049, forward strand.
TACAATATGTGGGGGATTTTCAATATGCAATGCAATTATTATGGCCATTAGGTAGGTATAGAAGATGACAAAGGACTTCTGATTGTTACCGTTGCTGCATCCTAAGTGTTAAAGGCAGTAACTACATTAAAAACAGCATACAGAAAGATGGTAAACATCACAGTTTACCCTGTCAGGTAGCTAATATTCTGCCGGATGATAAACACACTGCAGATAATTTAGATGTCAAATATTTCACATATGCAACTATCGTTTCGCAGTTTTTGCATTCAAATCCATACTAGACAGTAGTAGACACTCATTCGCTTTCGAAACTTTGAGAATGCATCTTGTTGTTCACTGTAATTACAAACTAAACACGCAATAGACAATAAATCTAACCCAACATGTGTTGAATGGAATTTTCTAATAGTTGAGATGAAATTAAATAAAGATAATTCAGTGGGATGTGTGTATTATTCTCTTCTGCAGACTGTACCGTACGGTGCTGTGTACTCTGTGCATATCCTGGAGTGAGTTGGCTTTCTTTCACTGTACACATGCTCCAATGCCACAGGCCTACTCATTAGGCAGGTACTGTTCTGATAATAAAAACAGTCCCGTACACCTAGTTCACGTTGTCAGAAGAGAGGACAGGAGATAGCAGTCTATAGTTTTGATGTGTGCATGTGGTTATCTATCTGATTAGTCGAAGAATATAATTAACAGTAAGTATGCCAAAAGTGAAATACTCTAAGACGCATTTATTTGTGCAGGAGTCCGGAAGTGATTATTTTCAAGTTAATGGGGACCATGTTACAATAAACTGTGTCATGTCAGACTAAGGGGAGACACAAACGATACATTGGGACCCACTGTAACTCTCAAAAACACATTTCACATATAAACATTTTGTCTCTTAACACAGAAGAAATTCCACCTGTGACAGACTAACGTATAAATAAAGAATCCTAGTTCTTCCTAGTTCTATGTGAAATGATGGTGGCTGTAAACATATCATTTAATAAAATAAATAACCCTAATTTCAAAGCTTTCATGGAAAATTATACCAAGAGAATAGTCCCTACTGACTCGACGTTTCGGCAGACTTACTTGAGAAAGTGATACGATAGAACATTAAGTAACATTAGACAACAAACAGCAAATAATAAAATCTGGGTGTCGATAGATGAAGCCACTCATAGTCGGAACCCTCGTGACTGACAGTTCAGGAAAAAAAATTCTACTAACCAGTGAGGTTATAGAAATGGTCAATTATTCGTCTGCTGAAGCTCTAAGATTAATTGAGGAGATAACAAAAGTAATTCATCAAGAATCCGCTACACCAGCTAGTAATCGTGTTAAACAGAAATTAAGCTCAGTTTTGTGTAAAAACAGTGGATATGCTATATTCTGTGACATAAAAGACATGCTAGCAGGGAAGAAGTCTACGGACACTGCTGAGGTAGCGAAGACAGATTTCAATGATTTAGTGTTTTATCGTTTTGCACCCATTACATCATGTGATGTAGAACGGAGCTTCTCCCAATACAAATTTTGTCTTGCCGACAACCGAAGAAAATTTAGTTTTGAGACCTTGAGAATGTGTGTTGTAGTACATTGTAACAGTTCAAATAGTATTCTGGAAGATAAAGCTGGAAAATAAACAAGTTGAACAGAACATAAATTCTCATTACATTATATTGTAAATATATTATATAGGCTATATTGTGGGGATATCATGGATTGCACATTATAAGTTGTGTATATTGTGTATGATTCTTATGTATGTTGTGTAAGTATTGCACATGTGCTTATGGAAGAAGCCGAAAAGAAATGTATATTAATTTAGTTTGAAAATTTCGCATTATAGGTTTGTATTTTAATCTACGTATAGATTTGTTTTTGGTCCTACAGAATTTTTCTCCTCTTACAATTATTTTATTTTAATGTTTGATAAATTAGTTGTCTTTCTTTGGAACGTCACTGTACAGCACCAGAAGACTGGACTGGACTTGGTTTCATGTAAACATGTCTCTCCTTCTGCCGACTCCCATCCCCCTCTAACACAGTGACAAAGCTGCCTATAGTATGGACTTAGTAAACTTGTTCTATCAGGTCCAAAATCTCGATGTATGGACTTATGTTACAGTTCTCAAATTTCCAACTGAAAAGGATGTTATGTGGGTGGAAGCTACTCGTATACCAAGAAATGTCTTCACGCCAACAAAGCATTCAGTTCTGTCTATTAAACACTTTGAAGTAAACTATTTGTATCTGACACATATTTCTAGAGACAGAGGAGGAAATGTGCAAAAATAGCCCCCAAATAGATCTCTCTTAAAACAAGAATATTTCCAGGTTTATCAGAATGGTTCTAGATAATTTTATTCCTCAACGAAAATGGACCCTGCTAATAGGTGGCAGAAGTACAGAGTTCAGAGATTTGAGCAGCAACAAATTAAGTGGTTGCAAATGGACAAAATTAATTCGTTTGATGACCCGTGTAACATAGATACTTTAAAAAATATAGCAAGTGGATTATTAATGTCAATGCAATGTTTGTGTACTTTTTGTTTGTTAATTTTAAGACTATTAAAATAGGCCTATATGAAAACATCTTTATATCCTTTAGTTTTGTTGCTAATTTCTAGTTTGCCCCTTACTCAGTTTTATTGTTTAATTTAAATTTCAAAATTGTATTAAATTTTATTTGTATAAGACAGTTGTTTTAAAAAATCTAAAATCATATTGAACACAACAATATATTCCGACAAAAGTTATAATAAACAACATTCTGTGCAATTATTGTGTGTAAATAATCAAAATTATATTCACTGCATCACAGATTCGGTACCGTAACTGCAAACATGAAAACAGAAATGTGGTCCCAATTTTAGAAAATTCTTCTGAAGTATGTAAATTATTCCATAATAATTATTACAGTGTCATTGCTAACATTGAAAGCATGTTGGTCACGTTTGTATGTTTACTTAAATAGAATAGGTACTTCATTGGAGGAAGTATTCAAAAGGCGCTTGTTATGTTTATTAGAACAAATTTTAAATTCAATAAGTCTCTTAAATTGGTGGGAGATTTGTCCATAACCATGGATCAAGTCAATAAGGGACCTGCCCTAGTAGTGACACACATATTGAAAACTATTCTGGAGAAAAATTTAGAATATTCTTATCTTTCTCAGATACGAGATCAGCTAGCAGCTGCTGAAAATCGAACAGAAAACAGTGACAGTGAACACATTCGGTATTTTAAGTTTGTTCCCGTCACGTCATTGGAAAAATCTTCGAATGTTCCTAGTCATACACTGTAATAAAATGTACAGAGACATAGAATATGTTGAAAACCAAGCTCTCACACTCATTACTGGTGGAATCAAAACAACTCCAATAGATTCTATGAGATTCCTCACTAATATTAACAGCATCAAAATGACAATAGAAGAAAAAGCACTGATTCAATATGAAAAACTTATCAGATTACCAGGAAACAATTGGCATTCATACAGTCCTCTCTGTAGATTGAAAACTCAAAAAAGTTTCATATCCATTGTTCAAGAATTAAAACAGAAAATCAATATCCCGAATTTAAAAGAAAACCTACAAATTAAACCAAACCCTTTAACTCTATTAAATATAGAATATAATCTAAATTTAACAGAAGAAATACTGAAATCAGAAGTAAACATTGAAATACTAAAACAATCGTCTTTAGAGACAATTAATATTAGGTACCCTCCACAAAACTGGCTTCATTTATACACCGACGGATCCTTGATCTCCAGAGAACAAGGTGCCAGTGCAGGTGTTACGTGCTGTCTCTTCTCACTTTATAGATCTCTTGGATATGGAACAACAAGTTTTGATGGTGAAATCATTGCAATAAGTGAATGTCTCAGGAACCTTCCATGCCACATTAATAAATTTAGGAATGCAGTTATATTGTCGGACTCCAAAGCAGCTATTCTATCAATCGTCTCTAAACACACACCTTCATCTCAAACAGCAGATATAACTAAAATGCTCTCTAATTAATATCACTCAATAAAAGAACTGTATTCCAATGGATACCATCCCATTGTGGAATCCTGGGGAACGAGAATGCGGATGCTTTAGCAAAGAAGGGCAGCACTGCTACTTACAGACCTGTTACTAAATCTACGTATTGCTCTGTGAAGAGATTTATTAAACCTACATACTTAGACTTCAACAAACAAAATTTGATAACTCAATCCCAAGGGAAAAAATGGAACTCCCTGCATCAAAACCCACAGTTAATTCCCGATTTACCACGAAAATCGTCTGTAGCTGCATTTAGATTGGCAATAGGCCATGATTGTTTGGCCAAACACCTGCATAGAATTGGAATATATCAGTCCCCTAACTGCCCATTGTGCAACTCAAACCAAGAAATGGATTCGGAACACCTCTAAATCTGTGCTTCAGTGGCTGGTCATGATAATATCTTTGAAAAATATTGAAGTGCAAGAGGTCAAATGACTTTATTGTCAAACACCTGGCATTAGAAAACAACAACAACAACATAAAATGTACAGAGGAGAACAGTAAATTTTATATGTTGCTCATGTTTATTATTATTATATAGGATGCAGTAGCGGCTGGTGGTCAAAATAATGAGTGTGCTACAATCTCTATATTGGTCTACTGCACACACTTATATGTATTTATCTCAATTTGAGACTCGCCTAGTGACGAAATATGAAGTCCATACGACGATCCTTCCTACTGCAGAACTTGTCAATTACTCAGGAGTTAAATCCCTCCATCTTGGACATCATACTCTTTTCTATTGACACTATTGCAAGAGCAGTGAGGCGATCCTGGGCCATAGTGTTCCTTAAAAACGTTTTTATGCGTTTTAAGCAAGAAAAACATCTTTCTGGCTCAGCAGTGGTCATTGGTTTTGTAACCAAAATATTTAATAATAATAATAATAATAATAATAATAATAATAATAATAATAATAATAATAATAATAATAGTGGTTTATTTTAACTGGCAGAGTTAACAACTTCCTTACTTCACAGAATGGATCCTGTGAATTGTTGGAGGCTATGTTATGTATTGTAACAATTGAACAGCTGCATCTATATTTCGGAAGTCGGGTCTTCCATATAGAACTCCAAGTTGTATCTTTAACACTCTTTTGTTCAGTACAGTATAGCTATTGACAGCAACTTCAAGTTCGCGTTCAGGAAAATTATGCGAAAAATTGTCAAAAAATTTGCTGTTTAACAATTTTGTTGCGTCTAGGTAGTTAAAGACTGAAGCGATAAGTAGTTTCCTGAATTATATTGTCACATAATTCCTTGGCTTCAATTTTCTGGACCGACTGATTCAGGAGGAACCTCAAAAACCAGGTAGATGGCAGCAGCGGTCGGACACTTGAATTGCCAAACACATTGTGCATAGTTCCGAGATCTTCCACAAACAAGCATTCTTTCATGCAAATCTGCTTTACAGGGAGCTTCACCTGAAAGACTATACGTTACTGTGTACTTTAACAGAAAACCACAATTCCAAGTCACACAGAGATTGTGTGCACTCGTTGTGGGTCTCTGGCGTTTCGTCAGCCCACGCGAGTTGTGTGGATATAAAGGGAAAGGTTGAGACGGTGTCGGGTAGAGTTCCCGGGTAGCTCAGTGGTAGAGCGCTGGTACGTTCAACCAGAGGTCCCGGGATCGATACCCGGCCCCGGAACAATTTTTCCCTTGAAATTATTCAAGCATTCTTTCGTTACGCTTTACTTTTGTAATCTCCAAGCTGTGTTGTGCTGAAGCTGACTACAGCACTTCCCCGCGTAAAAATAGCCAATAAGAGCAGTGATTTCAGCTTCGCACATGCGCATTAGTTGTCTACATTCTCATGTAGACCTTTGAGTAGCACAACGTGCCCCCTGAGGCACCAAAGAGCGAAGAGTGAAGACTAAACACTCTATAATGCGTCGTGAACATAACCACTGGAAATTGTCAAATGGCAGATCAAATACTATGGTATTGTAAATACATTATTTGAGCAAAAATTATCATTGTGCTGTAGCACTGTAGCACAAAAGGACGGGCCGCCACTGATAGAATGTTTCCGAGGTGGTGTTACAAACTTTGTTGCGAAGGGCACATGTATCAATTTGAGATAAGGAAGCATGGTCCGGAAATGACTGAGTCGAAAGTTATAAGCAAAAATAGTTGTGTGGAAATGGAATTGTAATTTGGCACCACGTGTCCTCCTGCCCTTCACCTTTGGAACAATCGTGGAAAGATGGTATGGGCAGGATGTCTCCTACGTGGGTACTTGTCCCGATACAATCTGTGAGCTTGTCTACTGTTCTCATAGGCTCATCCGTATTCGAAAATCAGGTCTGCTTATTCCGCTCTCGTGTACTCCTTCATTTCACTAGGACTGATCGACTGGACACTGCATCTTGTACACATACACTGCCGTCTACAGACGTGCATATCAGAGCCGACCATGTCAGTTACACATTATGTTATCTGCATTGCTTTAGTGTAGTTTCCTGTCCCCATTCGCTCAGACAGGGCACTGAATGAAATACTGTAAGTAGACAACGTAAACAACGTTGTATAGTGAAAAAGGGTTAAGAGAAGTGAACAAGTGACAACATGAAATTAGTACTAACTTTTGAACGTTAGAACAGTAAATGAATATGAGAGAAAGATAGGAGAAAAGGCCAAAGAACAAATAGGACAAATAATTCAATGTGATAATTTATAGAGAAAAACTGAAATTGAGATTTTAGTGAATAGTAGTTAGAGAAAAAGGGGGTTTGAAAGACATATATAATATTGGATATATTAGGATTAATGAACAAAAAGAGAATAGCAAATGAAATGTAGGGGAAATACTGAAGGGGAGATTGAACAAGTAATGAAAAAGATACATTGTGTAATTGGGAGAATTTGTGTAGACGCGTACTGAAAATAATGTGTTTCTGTAATATGTTAATGATGACACCGGATACAGAAATGTGAGGTACACCATTACATGTAAAGAAGTGCTGTGACGAAATATATCATATCATATCATATCATAAACAACGTTGTATGTGTAAGATGTACAGATAAATACATATAAATAAAGTGTACTCGGTCACTTACGGACCAGGGTTCCTTATCTCAAATTGATACATGTGCCCTTCGCCATCATCCCTGAAAGTTTGTAACACCACTTCGGAAATGCTCTGTATATATGCTATAAAATTACGTGTTTCAATCTACCATAATATTATCAACATGTTGTTCCAGCCAGATCTAGCAGATCTGACAGTACGGTACCTCTGTACTGAAAGCGGAATTTGTTGACACTGAAATCGGGTCGCTTAGCCACGTGCAAGTTCCTAAGTTTCGAGCTTTGTTTATTGTTTTAAACCATGAATTTAAATACAAAAAAAAGCTCATTCTTCCTTCCTTTCATTCACTTCATTTTCATCTGAATTTACTTAGAAAATGTGGGAGAGAGTACCGGTATTTCGGTTTAATGACTAGGAAATTTGAAATAAAAATATTAAAATTTTGCCCTGAAGGTACTATTGGTAGCCGTAACTGAATGTTTACCATAAATATAGTTGACTTACTATCAGAGGCGGCTCCTCAGGGCAGGCAGAGTAGGCTAAGCCTACCTCAACACATTTAGAAAAACCTAAAAGTGGATATTTATTAACTACCCCAACACATTTGGAAAACCTTATTATATAATTATATACTCTTGTCTAGGTGCTTAGATATTCTTCAATTAACTATGAATGGGATTTTTTAGGGTTAGTTGGACGTTGCTTACTACTGGCAGTTCGATTTATGCGACAAGAATACACTGGACAGATCACGATGCGTCAGAAGGTAGGCAGAAGCGAAGTTAGCCGACCTTCCACGTAACTTCAAAGCTGGCCCTGGAGTAAGCATTAAAAGAGATCGCTATTCTAAATGCTTTCTTAGCGCATGCGTTCTATGCTTAAGCCAGCGCGCTAGAATTCTGCCTGCCCTAACGAGAACCCACGAGCATTATCGAACATCTACGATTTGCGAAATTTCTGATTGAAAGTTTCACGAGTTGGAACGTAGATTGTTACGAGTAGTATAACAGTTTTTAAACAGTGTGTTTTAAAAGATGTTTTTTTAACAGTGTATTTTAGAAAATGTGATTTTTGCAAGTACGTACTGTATATTAATGTTACGTATATTTGGTGATTTATAGTTAATGTAAGCGATAACAATAATATTATATTATGACAGATATAATAAGTAAACTGTTACGTTGTCCGTTTTCGCGTCGTAATGACATTGAAAAGAGAAGTATTTTGGACAATGGACGACCCACTCCTGCATTAAGCTCTATTGTTCATAAAGTCAGTGCTAAAGGTGCAAGAAAATTTAATCCTTCATGGTATGAAACACTATGAAAAAGAAATATAAAAATTGGAGGTTTATCTTTCGAAAAGGTGGAAAAATTCAAATATCTTGGAGCAACAGTAACAAATATAAATGATACTCGGGAGGAAATTAAACACAGAATAAATATGGGAAATGCCTGTTATTATTCGATTGAGAAGCTTTTGTCATCCAGTCTGCTGTCAAAAAATCTGAAAGTTAGAATTTATAAAACAGTTATATTACCGGTTGTTCTGTATGGTAGTGAAACTTGGACTCTCACTTTGAGACAGGAACATAGGTTAAAGGTGTTTGAGAATAAGGTTCTTAGGAAAATATTTGGGGCTAAGAGGGATGAAGTTACAGGAGAATGGAGAAAGTTACATAACGCAGAACTGCACGCATTGTATTCTTCACCTGACATAATTAGGAACATTAAATCCAGACGTTTGAAATGGGCAGGGCATGTAGCACGTATGGGCGAATCCAGAAATGCATATAGTGTGTGAGTTGGGAGGCCGGAGGAAAAAAGACATTTGGGGAGGTCGAGACGTAGATGGGAGGATAATATTAAAATGGATTTTAGGGAGGTGGGATATGATGATAGAGACTGGATTAATCTTGCACAGTGTAGGGACCGATGGCGGACTTACGTGAGGGCGGCAATAAACCTGCGGATTCTTTAAAAGCCATTTGTAAGTAAGTAAGTATGGTATGAAATACATAAATGGCTAACAGGAAGTGAAGTTAAAGCTAAGCTGTAGGTGATCACGTTTGTTATTGTAATCTAAAGAAGGTACTTGGAATCAGATCATATTTGTAACTCGGTAAGTCTAAAGAGACTTGAAAAGAATTTGAATCCTATTTCGGAAATGTTGTCTGAACAACAAGGGTTGCAAGACAACAGTATAACAATAAACTAGAAAAAACCGACAAATTATGAGACGGCTCATTGATGTAACAGTATTGTTATGTAAGCAAGAGTTAAGTTTTCGGGGGGCATGATGAAAGCGAGCTGTCATTGAATCGCGGGAATTACATAAAAATGTTCTGTAAATTTTGCCTACCCTGGACATTTGACTACGAGCCGCCACTGCTTACTATAGTCACTGTGAACAGAGCGCAACTCTTCACCATTATTCGGAATATTACCTTCATCATCTCTACGAGCATCTGTGACGGCGTTCCTGTACATGATCTTCGCCCTCTCCAGAGCCATCTTGATGTCAAGCTGGCTCTTGTTCGGCATAATTCCTGTCAAGCAATGCAAACATTGAACAACATAACTAAATTGCACACTTTGAAGTTTGTTTTCTCAAACATCTTACTTTGTTCGTATTACTTTGACCTTATAAGACATTTTAAAATCCACCCGTAGCCAGTAGCCAAGCCTATATAAATCATGAATGTTTATTTAATTGACTTACAAATCAGTGCATTGTGATGGAGGATATATTTTTTATAATTACCGTATTTACTCATATAATTTCCTCCCCTCGTAATTCCCCCTTCTAGATTTTTCATATATAATATTATAAGATAAAATATATTTCTCGCGCAATTTTCCCCTCTGATACAATGTGAATTACCTAGGCCTACAATTTTTGGACACTCTTATGAATATTTCAGATACAGCACAACGGAATTCGTGGAAAACCCATGGTCGAATCCATCTCCTTTTACAGACCACTAATGGTACCTCAATCTCCGTCACCTGCGCATCTGTCGATATTTGGTCAGTCAGTCACACTACGGTTAGGTATCATTGTGCATAGGTTGCAATGTTATTGTGTCACAGCGCCAGTGTAGTTAATCTCAACTATGGGGAGAAAGTTGTCAGGGATGAGTCCGAAGTCGGCCACAAGATGCCGGCAATGTAACCAAGACACAGCTTACACGACGAAAAAATCGCAAAACTTTAACAATTCGTTTAATTAATTACCAAAATTGTCACTGATTACAGTTATTTAGTACTAAAATTATTTAAGCTTATTACATTAGACCAGGCCTGCACAAACAGCGCTCAACGAGCGCACGCGCTCCTTCGGAGCGGGAGAGTCGTGTTTACCGCTCGCCGAAACGGAGAGGAAGATAGGCTACGTCAGAATGACATAGACTTGCTATAGGTAGAAGAGAGGGAAACGACCACTCATCTTGTGGAGTGCAGTGTGTAGGCCTATTCTCGGTAACTGTTTCACGTTGCTTACCTACTTCTACAGTACAGTATGGAGGAATCTAAAAGACGGAACATAACATTTAACATTTAACGATTTACAGCTCGAACTTATTGATCTTCAATGTGACCTAAGGGCTAAGGATCTTTGAATAATACTACTAGCCTGGATGAGTTTTACAAGACTAAACATTAACAATAATATCCACGACTACACAGGCTGGCTGTGAAAATGATTGCTATGTTTGGCTCAATATTTATATATTTTGTGAGCAACTGTTTTCTATAATCAACTTTAATAAAGGCAGGCATCGAACATCTGTAACTGATGTTTCATTACGATCAGTAGGCTACTATTCCTTTCAGCTGCCAATAGCATAAACCCTCGTTTTGATGTACTGATAAATAAAAATATAACAAAATGATATTGTACATTTAAGTGGCTATAAAATTTCTATTATTTCTGTAAAATAAATATTTCTTTATTAATTAATATTAGTCCAAGATAGTTTTGCAAACACTGAACGGGAATTCATTTCATAAGCACAACAGTACTTCCTTTTCTGTATATCTTGTACGAGATCACCACTTCTTCCAGTCCACTCTTACACAGAGCGCAGCTAATATCTGCATTCCACTCATTAGCTGTGAGCCGGCTCGGAGAGCCCAAACGTTGTGCAGGCCTGCATTAGACTTTCAACAGTGCACTATTTGTTTGATGTTATTTATGACCAGTTTACCCCTAATATTTTTATAGTCATCGCATAACTCCCCCCTCCCCCCGAATTTTCACTCCTAAGCCGTGAAAAATAAAAAGGGAGAAATTACGCGAGTAAATATGGTATTTATAATTAGGGCTCGGAAGTTAATGGCCTAAAAATCACAGGAAAATGGCTTATAAAATGACCTTAACTTAGTGAAAATGTAACATCAAAATTTAAGAAAACGACCAAGATTTTAATAATAATAGTAATAATAGTAGTAGTAATAGTAATAATAATAATAATAATAATAATAATAATAATAATAATAATAATAATAATGATAACAATAACAATAATAATAACAATAATAATGATTCGTAGAATCTAGGGTTTGAAGGATCACCGGTTTTCTTGAAAATTAAAAAACTCCTCTCTACTTCAACTGACGTCATGGGCATATACTTGACGTGACCAAAGTCCGCTGGTGAAAAATATTCATCAAAAACACTGAAGTCAATGTTTTTACCTTGCAGAACTTTCTCGACTTTAGACATTGACTGGTATTATAATGTTGTTTTCCAGTACTTTTTTTTTTCATTTTCTCTCTAACTTCTTGTCAAATTTTTCTTACTCACTGTTGCAAGTGTTCTTCAAAGCCTTTAATCTTTTTAACAGCTGAATGAATGCTCCCATCTCTTTTCTCTAGCCATGGTAATGTTTTTGCTAAAATTGAAAAGTTACCATTGATATATGACACATCCCTTAATTTGAGGATCAGCCAGCAAGTCTTGAGAAACTTCTATAGAAACAGCACTTTCTCTATCAATGCTGTCTTCACTTGTAAGATACAAAATGCTGACTGCGAGCACTGCAGCTGCAGTACTTGTACTGTTGCGTTGAATCGGGGCAATCACGTTACACATACCATCAGGAGTTAAGATTTTTCCTGCATGGTGCAATCTGCATTAGGTTTTGGAATTTAGGCTATGATTACATCGTAAAAAAAGTCCGTTCAAAAGAACAAATATAACAAAAAGTAGAACATTTCCTATAAAATGACCTATAAACAATAATATACCAAAAAAAATGCAAATAAACTCAAAATCAAATTATTCTATATTGGTTTGTATTGGAGTGAAATGAATTTATATTGCATCCTTCATTGTCTGTGATGTCTCAGAAAAAATATATTTCATCAATTTCTGAGCCCTATTTATCACTCATCAACTCACCACTATTTTCCCACCTCACTTCTGATATTCCCATCACATCCACTCTGTTTTTTCTCATTGCTTCCTTCATGTTTTCCAACTTACCTGGCAGCGGTGTAGTATCCAGATAACTCGGTGCAGTATTCGGTCTTCTCTCCCACGTTGCAGTCGTCGATCTTCTTTCCAACGGTGCGCTCTTCATTCTTCCTTTCTTCTCTATGTTGCGATACGTCATGACATGACCTTGCCCAGTATCCCCCACCCGGACATCCGATTGGGGGGATAGTTTACGTCCGGAATTTTTTACAAGACAAGGTCTCATCATGCAATTCTTTTATCTTATTCTTCTTGGGATGTAGAAAATGCGGAAGCTTCCCATTGCTTTCCGCACACCACTCTCTCTTTCGCATCTTAAAAGATCCCAGGGGGCCCCAGCGTGGCGGTGAGGAGAGTGGATTTGACTAATTAGGCCCACCGGACTTCACCGAAATTCACCACAAGGGTTAAATATCAGTTTCATCAGGGTTTTTGACCCGATCAGAGACTGGGAAATCCCAATTAGCCTTTGCCCCCCTTACTGAGTCTAAAACATTATAAAGGTCATCAATGTAAAAAGATAACTAAGATACTTATCGAGCATGACACAAGAAAGTTAGTCTTCCAGGATGATTTAAGATTAAAGTTGTCATTAAAATACTATATATGTAAAATTAACGTTATAGGAGAATGAGAGAACTAATGGCTTCATTGTCAAAGCCACGCATTTGATAACAACAACAACAACATTATTAGTAGACTGCGGGAGTGCGGGCCCTAAAACGGCAATTACAGTTGACTATGCAGACGGGTATAGAGTATGACGTAGGTAAGTCTCTCTCGCCTTTCGTCGTACTGTTCCGTGCATCGGATCCGAAATATTCCGAGTGTGTTTAGCTGTCATACTAAAGAATTGCTTGTGTGAAATGACACATATTGATGGCCCAGAACCAGATTGTTCCAAGTCCATTTTACTATTTTTTTTTTTTCAGAAGAGTTATTTTAAGCACCTGACATTCAAAGCTTCATGAGACAATTTGGAATAGCTTCATACAACCTTATGGAGAGGAATATTTACAATTTTGTTCGATTCATATATGCAGACAAAAACTGAAACACAATGAAACACAGATTTCTTTCTTATAAAAAGTTGGACTTAGAACAGTCTGGATCTCAGCCAACGATATTACAATGCCTAAAACAACTCGCTCACGAAATGCGATACTAAATAATTTGATGGAACAATTCGGAAGCGATATATTTAACCCAAGGAGAAAATGTTGTCTGTGTCGTGTATAGTTTCAGATTATTACGAACTAAGAAGTACTATTTTGAAAGACACTGTAATAGTAAAGCACACAAGGAAAATGTTGAACGCAATTCAAACAAGAACCAATCGAGTTCAAATAGTCGGTCACAATTCAATATAGACCTATGTGACATATTAGTACACACAAACATTCCATTCAGAATTTTGGACAACCCCCACTTTAGATCATTTCTGGAAAAATACACAAATCTACATATTCCAGGAGCAGCAACAATACGTAAAGAATATTTACCAATTTCGTACCAGAATACGATTGCCAAAATATTAAATTAATTAAGAAAGTATCGGAAACAATTAACAAGGTATACCAAGGACTGTATCCTGATAAGGTAAATGACAAATTACATACAGTAGTGTAATAAAAAATAATGGCTATACAGTGTTGAACAGTTTGGTGAAAAAACAGGACAAAAACTTAAATGACAATGTAAACCTTTTCACTTACTTTCCATTAACCTCATGTGATGTCGGAAGAAGATTTTCGCAGTACAAACATATTCTAACTGATACACGCAGAAGTTTCTCCTTTGACAATCTACATATGTACATAGTTGTAGTCGACACCTGTGGAGTAACGGTCAGCGCGTCTGGCTGCGAAACCAGGTGGCCCGGGTTCGAATCCCGGTCGGGGCAAGTTACCTGGTTGAGGTTTTTTCCGGGGTTTTCCCCTCAACCCAATACGAGCAAATGCTGGGTAACTTTCGGTGTTGGACCCCGGACTCATTTCACCGGCATTATCACCTTCATATCATTCAGACGCTAAATAACCTAGATGTTGATACAGCGTCGTAAAATAGCCCAATAAAATAAAAAATACATAGTTGTAGGAGTATATTGTAATTCCTTATTGTAAAGAAAAGGATTCCGTCGACATCACATCAATTAGATAAGTACGAAATGTGTGATTATTGTATGTATGCAATTCATATACTCAAGACTACGTCTGAAGCACGCACAGTGAGTTGCTTACCTGAGAGTTCAGTACACTCGCCACGTAACGCTCCAGTCATACTTAACTTGACGGTAAAGGGCCCGCACTCCCGCAGTTTAATTATTAGTAAAAAATAAACATGATGTTCTATCTACATTAAGAATAAGATTATTAGAACGACATCATTTTTAAATTCACAAATACCATTAATGCTTGGACGAGATGATATATTGAAGCTGGGTTACAACAAAACCTGAAGTTAGTAAAATACAAGCGGCAGAGATGAGATTCTTGCGGAAAGTAAAAGGATGCACGAGATTAAATAGAATTAGAAATGAAGATATTAGGCAGGAACTAGGAGTATAATCACTTATTGATAAAATAGAAAATTACAGACAAGATTGGAAATTAGATGTAGAGAGAATGGACGACTACAGACTTCCTAAAAAGGCAATAAGTTATAAACCAAAAGGACGAAGAGATCAGGGACGACCGATGAAAAGATGGAGCGACCTTTGAAGCCGGAACGGGCAATTACCTATACCATCGTAGAATTCAAGATCACCAGTAGTTCAGGAGACACTGATGAAAGATTAGATTTGCATAATATATACGTCACTGTGTACGACGGGCAGCCACCATCTCTGCTCTTCCAGCCCACTATCTTGCCACACCGGGCAGCCACCATCTCTGCTTTTCCAGCCCACTATCATGCCACTCCGGGCAGCCATCATCTCTCCTCCTCCAGCGAACCATCATGCCACGCCGGGCAGTAACATTCTCTGCTCTTCGAGCCCACCATCATGCCACGCCGGGCAGCAAAAATCTCTGCTCATCCAGCTCACAATTACGCCACGAAAGGCAGAAAATATATCTGCTCTTCCAGCCCACCATCGTGCCACGCCGGGCAGCCACCACCCATGCAATTCCAGCCCACCAACATGCCACGCCGGGCAGCTACCATCTCTGTTCTTCCAGCCCACCATCATGCCACGCACGGCAGCCACAATCTCTGCTCTTCCAGCCCACCATCATGCCACGCCGGGCAGCCATCATCTCTGCTCTTCCAGCCCACCATCATGCCACGCCGGGTAGACACCAATTCTGCTCTTCCAGCCCACCATAATTCCACGCCGGGCAGCCAACATCTCTGCTCTTCCAGCCCACCATCATGCCACGCTGGGCAGCCAACATCTCTGCTCCTCCAGCGAACCATCATGCCACGTCGGGCAGCAACAATCTCTGCTCCTCTAGCGAAACATCATGCCACGCCGGGCAGCAACCATCTCTGCTCTTCCAGCTCACAATCACGCTACGCCAGGTAGCCACAATCTCTGCTCTTCCAGCCAACCATCATGCCACGCCGGGCAGCCACAATCTCTGCTCTTCCAGCACACCATCATGCCACGCCGGGCAGTTACATTCTCTGCTCTTCGAGCCCACCATCATGCCTCGCCCGGCAGCCACTTTCTCTGCTCTTCCAGCTCACCATCATGCCACGCTGGGCAGCCAACATCTCTGCTCTTCCAGCCCACCATCATGCCACGCCGTGCAGCCACCATCTCTGCTCTTCCAGCCCATCATCATACCACGCCGGGCAGGCAACATCTCTGCTCGTCCAGCAAAACATCATGCCACGCCGGGCAGCAACCATTTGTGAACCTCCACCCACCATCATACCACGCCGGTCGGCCACTATCTCTACTCTTCCAGCCCACTATCATGCCACGCCGGGCAGCCACCATCTCTGCTCTTCCAGCCCACCATCATGCCACGCCGGGCAGGCACGATCTCTTCGCTTCCAGCCCACCATCATGCCACGCTGGGCAGCCAACATCCCTGCTCCTCCAGCAAACCACGTCGGGCAGCTACAATCTCTTCTCCTCCAGCGAACCCTCATGCCACGATGGGCAGGAACCATCTCTACTCTTCCAGCCCACCATCATGCCACGCCGGGCAGCCACCATCTCTGCTTTTCCAGCTCACCATCATGCCACGACGGTCAGCCACCATCTCTGCTCTTCCAGCCCACCAACTTGCCACGCCGGGCAGACACCATCTCTGCTCTTCCAGCCCACTATCTTGCCACGCCGGGCATCCACCATCTCTGCTTTTCCATCCCACTATCATGCCACTCCGGTCAGCCATCATCTCTCCTCCTCCAGCGAACCATCATGCTATGTGGGGAAGCAACCATCTGTGCTCGTTTACCCAACCTTTCTGCCATGCCGGGCGGCCACTTTCTCTGCTCTTCCAGCCAGCATCATGCCACGCTGGGCAGCCAACATCTCTGCTCTTCCAGCCCACCATCATGCCACGCCGGGCAGCCACCATCTCTGCTCTTCCAGCCCACCAATATGCCACTCCGGGCAGCCACCATCACTGCTCCTCCACCCAACCATCATGCCACGCCGAGCCGCCACCATCTCTGCTCTTCCATCCCATAATCATGCAACGCCGGACAGCCATCATCTCTGCTACCCCAGCTAACCATCATGCCACGCCGGGCAGCCACCATCTCTGCTCTTCCAGCCCGCCATCATAACACGCCAGGCAGGCTACATCTCTGCTCCTCCAGCAAACCATCATGCCACGCTGGGCAGCAACAATCTCTGGTCCTCCACCCAACCATCATACCACGCCGGGCAGCCACTATCTCTACTCTTCCAGCCCATCATCATGCCATGCCGGGCAGCCACCATATCTGCTCCTCCAGCCCAACATCATGACACGCCGGGCAACCTGCTCTTCCAGCCCACCATCAAGCCATGCTGGGCAGCAAACATCTCAGCTCCTCCAGCGAACCATCATGCCACGTCGGGCAGGAACAATCTCTGCTCATCCAACGAACCATCATGCCACGCCTGGCAGCCAATATATCTGCTCTTCCAGCCCACCGTCATGCCACGCCGGGGAGCAACCATCAATGCAATTCCAGCCCACCAACATGCCACGCCGGGCAGCTACCATCTCTGATCTTCTAGCCCACCATCATGCCACGCAATGCAGCCACCATCTCTGCTCTTCCAACCCACCAGCATGCCACGCCGTGTGGCCACCATCTCTGCTCTTCCAGCCCACCATAATTCCACGCCGGGCAGCCACCATCTCTGCTCTTTCAGCGTACCATAATGCCACGCCAGTCAGCCACCATCTCTGCTCTTCCAGCCCACCATCATGCCACGCTGGGCAGCCAACATCTCTGCTCCTCCAGCGAACCATCATGCCACGTCGGGCTGCAACAATCTCTGCTCCTCCAGCGAACCACCATGCCACGCCGGGCAGCTATTATCTCTGCTCTTGCAGCCCACCATCATGCCACACCGGGCAGCCAACATCTCTGCTCTTCCAGCCCACCATCATGCCACGCCGGGCAGCCACTATCTCTGCTCTTCCATCTCACCAACATGCCACGCCGGGCAGCCATCATCTCTGCTCCTCCAGCGAACCATCATGCCATGCCGGGATGCAAACATCTCTGCTCCTTCACCCAACCATCATGCCATGCCGGGCGGCATCCATCTCTGCTCTTTCAGCCCACCCTCATGCCACGCCGGGCTGCCATCATCTCTGCTCCTCCAGCGAACCATCATGCCATGCCGGGAAACAACCATCACCAGTAGTTCAGGAGACACTGATGAAGACGTAACATCACGTCGAAATGGGCCGTCTGACCAAGGTATATACCTTTTTTAAAAATGTCAACACTTTTTAACATGTGACTAACCAATTTTATGTTTTTAACAAACAAAGTGTTAACGTGAACTATAATCAATGATTCTTATGTAGTTACTGGCAGACAAACCGACACGACTAGAAGCATTAACGCTTTTCGTATATCTCAAAGTTGAGCATCATAATAATATCAAATAAGGGTTCTAAATAAGAGATACTATCTCCTAAAAGCACCCATAGGTATCTCTTAGTAGAGAACTGAATAAATAAAAATGAAATACCTAACCAAGGTTATAAATTATTCTCTTCCTTGTTAGCAATCTATTATATTATATGCAACATTTTGCTAGCACTTTTATAAAATTAATAATAAGTTTGTTGTAGCTTACATTAACTGTTGTTCACTTCTTCAACAAAAACCACTAAAAAGTTCCAAAGTGTGAAAAATTACTTTGGCTGCTCTCAGCTGCTTACTTGCAAATGAGGTTAGACGAAGAACACGATGCCTTAGAGGGACAAACATTGAGCAAATCTAATCTTTCAGGTAAGGCTCCCTGTAAAGCAGATTTGAATAATATCAAGGGAAAAATTGTTCCGGGGCCGGGTATCGATCCCGGGACCTCTGGTTGAACGTACCAGCGCTCTGCCAACTTACCTACCCAGAAACTCCACCCGACATCGTCTCAACTTTTCCCTTTATATCCACACAACTCGCGTGGGCTGACGAAATGCCAGAGACCCACATCGAGTGCACACGAACTCTGTGTGAATGAAATTGTGGTTTTCTGTTAACGTACACAAGCATTGACTTTACAGGAAGCTTTACCTGAAAGATTAGATTTGCATAATGTATACGTCACTGTGTACGTTAAAATAAATTAAATAAATTAAATAAATTAAATAAATAAATCAATATGTAATTAAGTAAATAAATAAATTACATAAATAAAATAATATATACATAAATAAGTAATTGAATGAATATATAAATATATAAATAAATTAATTAATAAATTAGCAAATTAGTAAATAAATAAATTATAAACAAATAAAAAATAAGTAAATAAACAAATTAAAAATTTAATAAAATATATATAAATATATAAATGAATAAATAAGTTAGTAAATAAATAAGAAATAAATAAATAATTTAATTAATTAAAATTAAATAAGTAAATAATTAAATGAGAAAATAAAAAATATAAATAAATAAATAACAAAGTAAATACATAAACAAGTAAATGAATAAATGAAATTAATAAATATTTAGAAATAGATAAATAAATAAATAAATAAATAAATGCACTCTTAATGAGATGGTCGTCGTTCCTCACCTCTGTATTCACCAGATTTGGCCACCAGCGACTTTTTTTTTTTTGTTTCCGAAGATGAAATTGAAGCTACACGGTCACCGTTTTAGCACTGTGGAGGAGATCCAACGCGAATCGCAGAAGGTGCTTGACAGGCTTCAAGAACGCGACTTCCAGGAGGCATTCCAAAAATGGCAGGCACGCTGGGATCAGTATATATTGCTGCCCAAGAGGACTACCTTGAAGGTGATGGCAGCCACATTTAAATGAGGTAGTTTTATTTCCACTTATGGGACAGGTCTCGGAATTTAATGATTATACCTCTTCTCTCCGTTAATGTGGGCAGACTGCTTGTTGGAGTACAACTTACTGGCAGCAGGCAGCTCTTCTTTCAGTCATTATTGTCCTCACTCGATTTATAATGATACTTGGAGAAAAGTAGTTCCCTGCTGCATTGAAGTGAACAGGTCAGACAGCTTAAAAAATATATGAGGCCTAATATTTCTCATCAGTTTAATAATACAACTCCCGTGTTACTGAGATATCACACACGACTTTGCGAAAACCAAATGATAATAACTAAATATTTTCTTATAATTACTTACTTACTTACTTACGGCTTTTAAGGAACCCGAAGGTTCATTGCCGCCCTCACATATGCCCGCCAGCGGTCCCTGTCCTGTGCAAGATTAATCCAGTCTCTATTATCATACCCCACCTCCCTCAAATCCATTTTAATATTATCCTCCCATCTACGTCTCGGCCTCCCTAAAGGTCTTTTTCCCTACGGTCTCCCAACTAACACTCTATATGCATTTCTGGATTCGCCCATACGTGCTACATGCCCTGCCCATCTCAAACCTCTGGATTTAATGTTCCTAATTATGTCAGGTGAACAATACAATGCGTGCAGTTCTGTGTTGTGTAACTTTCTCCATTCTCCTGTAACTTCATCCCGCTTAGCCCCAAATATTTTCCTAAGAACCTTATTCTCAAACACCCTTAACCTATGTTCCTCTCTCAAAGTGAGAGTCCAAGTTTCACAACCATACAGAACAACCGGTAATATAACTGTTTTATAAATTCTAACTTTCAGATTTTTGGACAGTAGACTGGATGATAAGAGCTTCTCAACCGAATAATAACAGGCATTTCCCATATTTATTCAGCGTTTAATTTCCTCCCGAGTGTCATTTCTATTTGTTACTGTTGCTCCAAGATATTTGAATTTTTCCACCCCTTCGAAGGATAAATCTCCAATTTTTATATTTCCATTTCGTATAATATTCTGGTTACGAGACATAATCATATACTTTGTCTTTTCGGGACTTACTTCCAAACCGATCGCTTGACTTGCTTCAAGTAAAATTTCCGTGTTTTCCCTAATCGTTTGTGTATTTTTTCCTAACATATTCACGTCATCCGCATAGACAAGAAGCTGATGTAACCCGTTCAATTCCAAACCCTGCCTGTTATCCTGAACTTTCCTAATGGCATATTCTAGAGCGAAGTTAAAAAGTAAAGGAGATAGTGCATCTCCCTACTTTAGCCCGCAGTGAATTGGAAAAGCATCAGATAGAAACTGACCTATATGGACTCTGCTGTATGTTTCACTGAGACACATTTTAATTAATCGAACTAGTTTCTTGGGAATACCAAATTCAATAAGAAAATCATATAATACTTATAATTATTAACTATAAAAGCGGATTATTTTATAAGTAGTCTTTAGGTCTACAGCGGATTGAGACATTGCCGCACATAAAAAATACAGTTCAAACTTGACGCCATTGTGAAAATTTAGAAACGTTATTACTGTGAAATTATATAAATTGTTAAATATAAGAAGTTAGGGTTTATACAAATTATACTACATTAACTTTTTAAAATCAAAGTGTATTGATTAAATAGTGTATATTAAATTGTTTAATTTCTTTATTACTAGTTTCACAATCGAAGTTTCATCACTGCGTATTGGAGCAGTAATAAACTGTTCATATTTTCCTACACACATCTTGTTTAATTGGTACGTTTATTTAAATTAAACGTGGCATTAGCAAACAAAAAGTGAAAATATGTTTATTATTGTACCGTAATCTTAAAAAGGATGATTGATAAATGTATTTCTGTAACACTGAGTAAGAATTAAGTACCAACTAATTGGTTATGCACCGTAACTCTGCAGTGCCCGGGAAAAGTGACACAAGTCAGTTTTCACAAACCTTTGATAATTTATTGACAACTTACGGAACATCTGCTAGCTTGGAAAAAATATATATAAGTATTTCTCCCATTACAATAATTCATACAGAAAAAAATCAAATCGACATAAACCAGTGTAACTTGTCAATAAAGTATCAGAAAAGGTTTGTGGAAACTGACTTATGTCACTTTTCCCAAGCACTGCAGAACTGATGAAATAACTATTAATTCACAAACTAATAACTAAGTAATAAAACTGGTTACTAACTACAAACTTTACAGTTTATAGCATGTAGATTAAATGTCCAGATCTACGACAATGGCAGTGTCCTAGGTAAGCCAGCTATTGTCTATTACTAAAGATGTTTTATCAGTAGTGTTATTGAACTTTAGCTCTTATGTTAGTGCTAATGTTTCTCAATAGGCCTATACAACAACAACAACAATAATAATAATAATAATAATAATAATAATAATAATAATAATAATAATAATAATAATAATAATAATAACAATAATGGATTTATTTAATCTGGCAGAGTTAAGGCCGTAAGGCCTTCTCTTACACTCAACCAGGATTAAAACTTACTTACATAATTGAACATAAAACTGGATCAGAATTAAGTAATTACATACTGATACAATTTAGGTACATAATGAAATCAAAAGAGATAGTTACATAAAAATTTACCTCATAAAATAAAAATAAACATAGTGAAATACATATTAATGTTGTTAGAATCAAATACGAATCACATAAAAACAGAAGCCGATAATTCAATAAAAAATGTACACATAGAAATAAAAATAAGTTGATGGTCATATGTACAATGTGTCGTCGAACTGAGGTATCCCATGTTGTGATATTAATTAAATTTACTCACCGAATGGTACATTTCCACGGTCCAGAGAAGGAAGTTGGGGTGCTTGTGGCCACACTTGATGGACATAGCCATTCCCAACTCACAGATGTATAGATGTGAGTGAAAACTGAGAAAGTGTGCACTGTTAATCTCAGTTTCAGACGAAAGCAAATTGTCAACATCACACTCCCACCACTTGGAGGTCCGGCGTTCGAACACTCAAGTCCGCTATCCTGCCAGAGATTCACATTGTCTTCATTTCTACAAGGTAAATAAATGCTTGGATATAACTTTAAAATAGAACACGACCGCTTTCTTCCAAAGTCTCTCCTATTCACATAACAATTCTACACATTTGTGTTAGAAATGAGGATAGGATTAGTTCCACCCTTGTGACAGTTACAGAAGCTGACAGTTCTATATTTAATAATGCTTTTATCGTACAAGTGTAATATACAATTGGATAGCTCACAAGCAAACGTTCTGATGTGGGCAGATAAAAAAGTAATGTTTTTCTTCCACCATGTTAACAATGTCAAAAGAACTGCTTATACAAAATTTGGGCACTCGACCGCAATTACGAGTCCGTCCTGAAAGTGATTTTCCCTGGGGCCGTTTATAGAAAAAAAGCACAATTGCATGGAAATATTTATTAAAACAGATAGAGCTATTGTTGCGCTATTTGTTAACACATCCCCCAGTGGAATTGAGACATTTGTCATAACATGGGATCAATTTTTGTGTTGTAGAAGTCAGCCGCCTCAGATCGGAACCAGCGTTTGCCTGCGTCTGCATCTCTCTCTGTCGATCCCATGATATGAGAAATGTCTCAATTCCGATGGAAAATTATGTTGAAAAATAGCTCAACAACTGCTGTGTCTGTTTCAATAAATTTGTCCATGAAATTGTGTTTTTTTTTCTGTTAACGACCCCTGGCGAACTTATTTTTTACGGCCCTCGTAATTGCGGTCTAGTGGCCAAAATTTGTATAAGCACTTCTCTTGACATTAATAACATGGCTGAAGAAAAAAAATAATAATTTTTTTATCTGCCCCCATCAGAACATTTGCTTGTCAGAGGTAAAATGTTGAAAAAGACATTTTTATATCCTATTGCAACGTTTTAATATAAACTCTGTTGGTGGAAAATGGAAGTACAACCTTCAATACAGCTTGTAGAATCTAGGAGGTTTATAGGTTATGAGAAAAAGTCACAACGCTAAGCATCAACAGCGTTGCCAATTTAGCCCTTTTCGGGCTAGATCTAGACGTTTGTACTTCGCTTTTGGTCGTGCGATTATTTAATTAAATTTATTAGTTCGCTGTCAGTCCATTCTCACACTTCCTCACTGAAGTAGGGAGATAGAACCGATATTTAGTGTATTGAATGTAGCGAAAAACAAACCAAGAAATAGAATGCATCTTCATTTGCTATTTCCATTTCTC
This sequence comes from Periplaneta americana, assembly GCF_040183065.1. NCBI lineage: Eukaryota > Metazoa > Arthropoda > Insecta > Blattodea > Blattidae > Periplaneta > Periplaneta americana. The sequence goes on from NC_091129.1 coordinate 39,771,327, forward strand.
TCAACACGGTATGGATTAAAAAGAAGTGACAGCAATTGTTACACATATAATTAAGTTACCAGATAATGTTATTGACCGCATAGGAACGAGTGTTGTGTATCAAAGTGGCGATAAAGACTGTGAAAGTGGATCCTCAAGACAGATTGAAACAGTAGACGAAGAGGAGGAAGACAACTGCTTGGCGATATAAACATTTTGGGTGGAATGACACGGTTAGAGAAGCATTAATTGAAGCTATATTATTACTTTTAGTAGGTTATTTTACGACGCTTTATCAACATCTTAGGTTATTTAACTTCTGAATGAGATGAAGATGATAATGCCGGTGAAATGAGTCCGGGGTCCAGCACTGAAAGTTACCTAGCATTTGCTCATATTTGGTTGAAAAAACCTCAACCAGGTAACTTGCTCCGACCGGGAATCGAACCCGGGCCACCTGGTTTCGCGGCCAAACGCGCTGTTACTCCACAGGTGTGGACTATATATATGTACAATGAATTCAAACTTTATTTATGCCCCCTTGAGAAATCCACTCGCTTTCTATCATATTAACACGAACGTTTTGTTCAATAGTAATATTGTAAAGTCACACACAGTTTAAAGACAACGAAACTGACGCAGAAAAACATACAGGCGACTCCACGAAATGCAATGTTAGCAGATGAACACACAAGACGCTTCCCGATTGTCAACGCGCGCACGCACACACACACGTGTATGTGGTGCAGCGAGCGTGAGAAAGATAGACAAGAACAGATTTTTCTGTCCATGTGCAGGTCTGTCTAGCTTCATTTTCTTACATTGCGAATTTTATTTTCCAACCGCAATTCAGTCTTTACTTTCTTGAAGGATGACCGAAAATCACATTTTCTGTTTCTGCTTTTTACTAATTCAACACTTGTTCTCTACGTCTTGTCTCTAATATAAGGTATATGTACACCTTCACATACAAAAATTTTTGTTTTGTAAACTTTTGCTCTGTAAAATTTTTATACAATTGAGAATGGTACCAGAAAGAGAATGAAGTGAACAGATCCCTTGAAATTATGTCTAAATTGTTTTTAAAAATTATTTTGTTTATGCTTTTGACATGCAACTTGAAACATGATAGCTCATGCAGTTTTTAAGATAGAGACATTTTTTCACTGTTTTATAGCTAAAACTATTCTTTAGTGCCTGACATAGAGCTATTTTTTATTTTTATTTACATTAATTAAATATTACCATATATGTAATTTACAATAATATTTTATGTTCCATAAGTCATGTAAAAATCCATAGATAATTATTAATTATATTAATGTTATTTTACTCATTGTCAGGCACTAGGGGACATTTCAAGCTTGCAAATGACACCAATATCTTCTTGGTATCAGCATATTTGGCTGAGATATCATGTTTGAAAGAATTAAATATTCTAAAATTACTATTTACAGGAAATGAGTCACAAACTTTGAGAGCCTAGAAGACTCCATCTCGTTTTTCCAGAAATTGTTAAAGTTATATTTCTTAAAATTTTCACAAATCTCCCAACTATTATACATATGTGCAGTATGTGGATAAGCTTAATACAGTCTGCAAAAATGTATGGTGGGGTTTCATGGGATTACTCTAATATGCTTTTATTCAATTCAGTAAGTCGGTCTCGGTAGCGCAGTTGGTATAGCGCTGGCCTTATGTGCTTGAGGTTGCGGGTTCGATCCCGGCCCAGATCGATGGCTTATGTTAGTAGATTTACTTGCATGTAAAAGAACTCCCCCGGGACAAAATTCCGGCACACCGACGACGCTGATATAATCTCGGCAGTTGCGAACGTCGTTAAATAACATACTTTTGTTTTAAATTCAGTAACTCAGAAAGATTGCCTTCTTCTGTTGTTTCGCTCTGTCATTATTGTCTTTATAGTAAATTGATTACTTCTCTTGCTTTTTGCCTTGCTAATTCACAAACTAAAAAAGATCGTGTTCATGTATTTCTATCTAATGCCATTGTTGTTGTTGTTGTTGTTGTTGTCGTCGTCATAATAAAGCCATTGTAGTTAAATTAATCATTTTTACTTAGAAGGAGCGGGAGTACCTCGAGAAAACCCCTCTGCAACGTCTGCTTTGTCCACCACAAATTCTATCATGATCTCCCGGGGGTCGAACACAGGTCGCTAGGATGGAAGACCAGTGCGCTGGCGGCATAGGCGCGGCGATTGACAAGGGAGCACACTCTACCTGAAATTTTGGAGATGCTGAGATACATAAAAAATAAAGATAACCTGTAAATATTATCTACAAATTTCAACTGAAATACTTACGGAAACAAGTTGTGTAAAATATCGCTGATTGAAGTTGAGGAGCCTTCTTTCCAGGGCTACCACTCCACTCTAGCTCCGCCTTCTGTTCGTCTCGACCCTCGTACAGCTTGGAGTTAAACCAGCTGCAAATTTGTTATTGTGAGAGATGTAGTCGTAAAAAAATTAATACTAAGCCTCTTCACGAAAAGTGTATTATGAATATAATAAATAAATAAATAAATAAATAAATAAATAAATAAATAAATAAATATTATTATTATTATTATTATTATTATTATTATTATTATTATTATTATTACTATTATTATTTGTTAGTGATTTACTAATCCATACTTACACTAAGTCGAGTAAGACAATTAATTATTTTCATTCATTCAGTCTTTCATAGTTGTCTGCGCAAAGACAGGTCTTTCACTCCAAATCCAGCTTCCTTCAGTCTTTCCTATTTTCTGCCTTCCTCTTCTCTCCGCATATGATCCACATAATATCTTAATGTCGTCTATCATCTGATATCTTCTTCTGCCCCGAAATTTTCTCCGGTTCACCATTCCTTCCAGTACATCCTTCAGTAGTCAGTTTCTTTTCAGCCAGTGACCCAGTCAATTCCTTTTCCTCTTCCTGATCAGTTTCAGCATCATTTTTTCTTCATTCACTCTTTCCAACACAGCTTTATTTCTTATTCTGTCTGTCCATTTCATACGCTCTATTCTCTCCATATCCAAATTTCAAGTGTTTCTAGTCGGTTCTCTTCACTTCCTCGTAATGTCCATGCTTCTGCCTCATACAATGCCACACTTCATACAAAGCACTTCACTAATCCCTTCCTTAGTTCTTTTTCCAGAGGTCTGCAGAAGATGGTCCTTTTTCTATTAAAAGCTTCCTTTGCCATTGCTGTTCTCGTTTTCACTTCCTGGCAGCTCATGTTACTGTTTATAGTACACCCCAAGTATTTGAAGCTGCCCACTTGCTCTACTGCCTCATTGAGAATTCGCAAGATTACATTCTTTATTTTTCTTCCAATGACCATGCTCTTCGTCTTATTTGCATTAATCTTCATTCCATTCTGCTCACAGCTGTCATTTACCTTCAGTAGCATATCCCTTAGTATCAGCTCCTCTTCTGCTAAAAATGCTGTATCATCAGTAAATCTTACGCACTTTATTCATCTTCCTCCTACTATCACTCCTCCCATGTTCTGAAAACAGTTCTTCACTAAATCCTCCAGTATATGTTGAACAGGGTAGGTGATAAAGAGCATCCTTGACGTACTCCTCTCCCTATTTCACTTCTTTCAATTACTATTTTAAGAAGTAAAAATAAAGAAACAGGGCGCTCACAGGTTGCAGAGAAAAGTACCGGGGCGGCGCTTCATCGCACCCTGACTGCGCCCCTGCAGTTATTGTATAACGTTGTTACACTTGTATTGTGGTTGGTAAATCACGGAGTGGTTGAAACACAAATTAATCGTGCACCAAGCACACCGAATTAAGGCATTTCAACACTCTTCTTGCCCACAATGCTTACACTGCTTGTTAGAACAAAATTCTGTGGGGATTTGAAACACCGTTCGTTGCTCTGGTAGCCTATGTGTTTTGTTCGCCGGCAAAAAATCCTGTAAATTGCTTTCCATAATCGGACACACGACCGACCTGTTTGTAGCATCGTCAAATCCGTCTCGAAAACTGTACCTGCAATGACGGAAGAGTTTTGCCGTTCCCTTGGGTCACACACGCCTCTTTCAACATAGTGCTTCTATATACATTGTGGCTTTTTGCTAAGTTCTATTCTCTGTTTTTAAGTTATATTATAGTTTTAACTTCTGTTTTTAACTTTATATGCCAAGTGTTCACTTATTATAACATGTTCTATTCGACCTACACGACCTGAAGATGCCAATCAAAATTGGCGAAAACGTTTGTTTTTAAATCTGTTTAAATGTCGTTATAACTTGTTTTATTGTGTTTTCATGTTAAGTATTGACTGAATAGAACTCATTTATCAATTAACATTGAACTTAACGGAACCAATATGCCTTTAAAATTATTTATTGCGCTTACGTCCAAGTTAAGTCTAAAATATTTAGTTAATAAGTCTAACACAACGAAACAAGTGCCACTTCCATTTTCATAATTTTCCTCTTCCACACCATAGAAAACAATTTTATTTCTTCTGCTTTCAATTTCCCACCTTTTCACTATTGCTTTTAACACAACCTGCTCTTGAATAACCTCTTTTAACTTATTTTCCACTTCATTATACCTATTAACTAGTGTATCTTATGTATCTAAGTCATTTGAAACTTTTTTTAGTAGAACACTTGCTTTCTGTCTGTCTTCTCTCGTTTCTTTCATGTAGTTTATCCATCCTCTTTGAAACACTTCATCACTGTTGTCTCTTCCTTCCCTAGAGCCTGGCCCAGGGTTTAACTCCACATTTCCAATAATTAATAGGATTGATAAAACAGCCGCGGTCAGAAATATATTGTATCTATCTATCACTACAGCGTTTTCACATTTTGTATGCCTGTGGTAATGCCCTGCATTAGCCTATAGCCTCCCATCCGCGCTCTGTAGGAAACTAGGTCGTCACCCATAACTTCTTCACACACGCTAACCTACTTATAGACACTGTTTACCACTCGACTGCTCTCTACGACTGCACTTTGTGAACTGGCATTCAAATATAAAACTATTTCTTTTTTTCAGTGAGGTGTTTTTATGAGCACCCCTTGCCCATTTAGTAATAGTTGATTTGTTAATTCCTTTCAATGGAAAAGCCCGGTCAAAAATATATGTAACAATGTTTATAAATGTGTCTGCCTTTTTCTCAATGTCACTTTCGTTTAATACTTCATTCCAATTATCCTTAGATAATAAGAAGTTAAATTGCTCAATATTTTCAGCATTATAAAATCTTTCCCATATGCAAATGTTTTCATTTAGATTATTTTTGTTTGTTTTGGTATAGTTATATGTAACAGGACTGCATTATGGTCAGATAATCCTAGACCTATGTTCTCTGTGTTAAATCGATTTGTTACTAAATAAAAAGAAAGAAATGGCGAAAGAAGAGATGCAGCTCTTTGCTTGTTTCATTCTTGAACTGAAACAACCCAGAACTCACCACGTGGAGGTGGCTGCATGTCGAGTTCCGCCCTGCCCATCCCAACCTCCCTACCTTGTGGGCAAGTCCATTTCATTATTCATTCTTTGTTCTTTCAATTATGTTCATACTCTTCGACTTGAATCAGTATTTAGATTTCCACTTCATATCTTTTTTGTCTCAATTTATGAAAATCACATTATTAAGATATTCCAGTACAATATAATCAATTACTGCATATCAGTGCAACAAGATATATGAAAAAATGCTCGATGTCATTCTTGACATCTGTCATTTTTTTCCCTTTTAGCTAAAGTGTAGGATAACTTTCGGTATGATGAATAATATTTTGTGACAAGAATTTAATAACTTCTATTTCTTGTTTCTCTATTTTATGGCTTTCTCTCTTTCTTCCATTTCTTCTAAATTTTTTTATACGTATTGAAGTTTCTCTCTTTCTGCTCTTGAAATACTGTAAATAAATAACATTTTAATTGAAAATTGTGAACAAATATGGAAATATCCACTGTCAATATTTCTAGCAATTTTTTTCCCATTTCAATAACGATTTATTCCCATAGGATGTCAAGTGTGTATCCGGGCAGGAGAGGATCAACGGTTGCCAGCAGCAAGACTCTCAAATTCCTTTGCCAAGGATCCGTCTACTAGACTAGGATCTATACCTTTCCCATCGAAGGCAACTGCTGAAAGTAGGACGCCGTTAAACGTAAAGTAAAGTATTATTTCGAAATGGTGAATTTTCCACCACACCTGAAGAGACGTTGAAGCACCTCCACATTTTCTGCGAATTTTTCAGCAAATTCTTTTCTCGGCATGTGTCTTAACTATCTGAATTGTGAAGACTTCCCAAAATATATGCTTCCCTTCATATGCTGAAGTTATTACATTTATATGATATATAATTTTATAGATTTCTTCCGTCTGCCTTAGAGGTGTACATTTTTACTATTTATTTTTGTAACATTTCAAACATGATATTTTCTTTCATTTAAAGTAAGCTTTTCGTTATTTAATGTTCTCGGACATTGTCTTAATACACTTTATTGTCCTTTTTCACACCACTGTTGTTCTTATTACTGATCCAGGTCTTCGTACTGTACAAGATGGCCCTAATCATAATAATATCAGGAGTTATTTTCAGAGTCTGTTATATTGAGGCGATGAAGATGTCTTTCCATGCTGTTCTCACTATTTGAGGATATGAATAAGGCGACTGCGTCTCTTCTTGTTTTACGACTAACTTCCATCCAGAGTTCACTTGCCCTCTCTGTTAAGTCACATTTTAGTTGCACATCATTGCAGTGTAGTCCAACTTCGGTTTTGTTACACGTTTAATAAAGTATTGTGAATTTTTTGTTTCAGCACAAGAATTGCAATTTTCAATTGCAAACATAAAAATTAGAACGATTATTCAGTGATAGATGTTCTTTCTTAAATAACTGGAATGATGCAAATTTTCGAAAATTAATATTCTGATGTATATTTTGTATCTAAAATTTTTACATTGCTGTAATGTAAAAGGTTATTGAATATTGTAGACGGTATAATAAAATTTATTGTTATTTTAAAAATTACGATTTTATCCTTCATCATGGTGTTGCAATATCAAAGTTTAAAGTTTTCTTTGCGATGGTGTAAGCCAAGAAATTATGAACTATTTTCAACGTTGTATATATTGTGAAGTGTATGTCTTTGTAGGGTACAATTTTAATTCTGTTTCATACTTTAATTTCCGTTATTACATCCATATAATATTTCTTCAGTAAAATAAATGCTCTCGAATAGGAGATTATTAAATTTGTATAATATGTAATGAGATTTCTTCAAATCATTGCTCAAAATTTAGAGAAACAAATGTTTTATGTTATAAAATTGTAGTGTCAGATGTTCTACTATTCGGTGAAATAATTTAGAGAACCAAATTGTAGACCATTATTTGAAGTTAGCTGTGCATTTTACTATGGATTATCCATGTGAAAATGAAAGGATTAGATTATTTTCTTTATCGATAATACAGTCGCATCCAAAGAAACTACAGACTATACCGAATTCGACGATTTAATTTTAATTTAATAACATCTAATCATTAAGTACATATGGTAAAATTAAATAGTACATACTACAACTGATGTATTAAATTTGAATATATATACAGAATACAGAAATATAATTACAACAGTAGAAATAGAAATGTAGCTAATATAGATGTAAATTTAACGCATGCGTAATAGGTACCAACTACTTCTAATCTAACGATCTCTATCGGTCAAGATATTCCGAGAGTATTATACCAGGTGGCCCATCTGCGCCGTTTTAAAAACTATTATTGAAAACCCATCAAACAGAAGAGCACGAAACTAGTTTTGCATTACAGGAGCAATGTCTTCATGAAATCAATGTGATGGCGATTGTCGCTGGTTTCTATCCATGGCTAAATATACTGAAAGGGATTTATAGCTTGTAATTATTGTGATGATGATGATGATGATGATGATTATTATTATTATTATTATTATTATTATTATTATTATTATTATTATTATTATTATTATTAACATCACTTTCAAATCACTGCCAGTAAAGCCTACGAGCTACAGCTGCATTTTGCAGTGTTTCACCAAAGAGTAAAACAATGTCTGTGTACCAGGAATACTGCAGTTATCATTCATTAGTAACAAAACAGGAACGAACTAAATGAAGCGGTTTCATAACCCTATTATTACTGTAGTTGTGCTTGATGTTTGAAACAGTGGACACTCGAGTCAAACACTTGCATTTGTTTTGGGATCCGTTCTCTAAGCCTCTAGGCAACTATTTAGCGTTTAATACCCGAAGGGAAGTGTAGCTCAACAAAAGACGGCGCCGATGGATCACCTGGTAGCTATGCCACACTAGCGTTGAAATGAACAATGCTGTACATACGAAATTAGCCAAAATTGAAGTCAAGTGGTCACTTAAACAAACTTACATTGCAAGACACTTCTTTCGACGTCGCAAAAAGTGTTAGAAGCTTAAGAATAACATGAAATGTCAGTGATGATTTTACATGATGAATTAGTCTGAAGTGTCGATCGAAAGGTAGAAATGAAATAATCCACCATAACTATGAATTGTACACTTGGCTGACAAATAAATATCACATCACATCGCATCACATCACCATGATAAATAAATAAATAAAGAAGCGAACAAACAAACAAACACACAAACAAATTAATAAATAGATTAATAAATAAATAAATAAATTAAATAACAAATGAATAAATAAATATAAATAAATAAATGAATGAATTAATTAAGTAATCAATATGTAAATTAATAAATTAATAATTTAATAAATGGGTTAAAAAATTAAACAAAATTAATCAAGTAATAAATAAATAAATTAATAGATAAATTCATTAATTAGTTAATTAATTAATATAAATATATAGATATTAGCAAGTAAATAAATTAATAAAAAAGTAAATTAATAAATGAAATAATTAATTGAAAAATTTCTACACGGATAAATAAATAAATAAATAAATAATTTAATAAATTAATAAATACATTAATAAGTAAATTAATAACTAAAAAAAAATATAAAGTAAATAAATAAATAAGTGAATAAATAAATAAAATACATAAATAAATATATTCATTAATAAATTCATAAATTACTAAATAAATAAATAAATAGGTTAATAAAGTAATAAATAAATAAATAAGTAAATAATTAAGTAAACAAATATATATATATATATATATATAAATAAATACATTAATTAATTCATAAATCAATACATAAATAAATTAATAAATTACTCAATAAGTAAGTAAATAAATAATTTGGTAAGTAAATGAATAAATAAAAAATTAATTAAACAAGTAATTAATTAATAAAATATATAAATATATAGGTAAATCAATATGTAAATAAATAAGTAAATAAAGCAGTAAATAAAAATAAGTAAATAAATAAAGACATAATTTAATAAATAAATATAAATATAAATAAATATATAAATATATAAATTAGTAAATAGATAAATAAATAAATAAGTTAGTAAATAAATACATAAGGAAGTAAATAAATAAATTGTAAAATATAAATAAATAAAAAATTAATTAATTAATTAATAAAAAGATAATAAATGAATAAATATGTAAGTAAATAAATAAATAAATAAGTAAATAAATAAATAAATACATATACGTAAATATATATAAATATATAAATAAGTGAATAAATAAATAAATAATTTAATTAATTAATAAAGTAATAAATTAATAAATGCATTAATACATTAATAAATAGATAAATAAATAAATAAGTCTATTAATAAATTGATTAATTAATACATTAAGAAGTAAATAAATAATTAAATAAGCAAGTAAATAAATAAATAAAAAATGAATAAGTACATAAATAAAAAACAAATAAACACACAAAAAACCAAACAAACAAATTAATAAATAGATTAATATATAAATTAATTAATTTAATAATACATAAATTAATAAATTATTAAATTAATATAAATAAATAAATTAATGAATGAATTAATTAATCAGTATGTATATTAATAAATTAATAATTTAATAAATGAATTAATAAATTAAAAAAATAATCATATAATAAATAAATAAATAAAAAATTAATTAATATAAATATATAGATATTAGTAAATAAATAAATTAATAAAAAAGTAAATTAATAAATGAAATTATTAATTTAAACAATTTCGAAATGGATAATTAAATAAATAAATAATTTAATAAATTAATAAATTAATTAATAAGTAAATTAATAACTAAAAAAATATAAAGTAAATAAATAAATAAAATAAATAAATATATTCATTAATAAATTTATAAATTACTAAATAAATAAATAGATTAATAAAGTAATAAGTTAATAAATAAGTAAACAAACAAATTCATAAATACATTAATAAATAGCTAAATAAATTAATACATATACATAAATAAATCTAATAATATCAGTAAATAAATAAATAAATAAGCAAATTAAATAATTAATTAATTAATTAATAAACAAATAAATAAATCAAAATATATATATATATATATATGTAAAGAAATATATTAATTAATTCATAAATGAATACATAAATAAATTAATAAATTATTCAATAAGTAAATAAATAATTCCGTAAGTAAATAAATAAATAAAAGATTAATTAAATAAGTAATTAATTAATAAAATATATAAATATATAGGTAAATCAATATGTAAATAATAAGTAAATAAGTAAGTAAATAAAAACATAAGTAAATAAATAAAGAAATAATTTAATAAATTCTTATAAATATTAATAAATATATATATTAGTAAATAGATAAATAAATAAGTTAGTAAATAAATAAATAAGAATGTAAATAAGTAAATTATAAAATATAAATAACTAAAAAATTAATTAATAAATTAACAAAACGTTAATAAATGAATAAATATGTAAATAAATAAATAAGTAAATAAATAAATAAATAAGTAAATAAATAAATGAAAGTATATAAATAAATACATATGTATATAAATAAATATATAAATAAGTGAATAAATAAATAAATAATTTAATTAATTAATAGAGTAAAAAATTTAATAAATGCATTAATACATTAATAAATAGATAAATAAGTAAATAAATCTATTAATAAATAAATTAATTAATTAATACATTAAGAAGTAAATAAATAAATTAGAAAGTAAATAAATAAATAAGAAATTAATAAGTATATAAATAAAATATAAATTAAGAAATAAATAAATAAATTAAGGAATAAATGAAGAAATCAATCATTAAATACACATAAATAAGGAAATAAATAGATATTAAAAAATATATAAATATAAATATATGATTCAATAAATAAATTAATAAATTAATAAATTAATTAATAAATTAATAAATAGTTAGATAAATTTATAAATACATAAATTAGTAAATAAATTAATTAATAAATGAATAAGAAAATAAATAAATAAGTAAATAAATAAATAGATAAAGAAACAATTATCTAAATAAATAAATACATAAAAAATTAATTAATTAATTAATTCATAAATAAATTAATTCATAAATTAATAAGAATATAATTAAGTAAAAAGATAAAGAGATAAAAAATAAATAAATAAATAAATAAATAAATAAATAAATAAATAAATAAATAAATAAATAAATAAGTAAATTAATATGAAAATAAGTAAATAAATAAAGAAATAATTTAATAAATAAATGAATATATAAATTCATAGATATATAAAGTAGTAAATCAATAAATAAATAATTAAATAAATAAATAAGGTAGTAAATAAATTAATTAAAACATAAATAAATAAATAAATTAATTAATTAATTAATTAATTAAATGTTAATAAATACATAAATAAATAAATAAGGAAATATATGAAAATAAATAAATATATCAAATTAAATAAAGAAATATATGAATAAATAAACAATTTAATTAAGTAATCAATTAATAAAATAATAAATTAATAAATACAATAATAAACTATTAAATAGTTAAGTAAATAAATTAATAAATTTTTTAATTAATATATTGAGAAGTATATAAATAATCAAGTAAATAAATAAATGAATAAATGCACAAATAAATAAATAAAGAAATTAATAACGAAATTTAAAAAATAAATAAGTAAATTTAAATATATATATATATATATATATATATAATTATATAAATTAATTAACTAATAAATTAGTTAATATATTGATAACTTAATAAATAGATAAATAAATAAATACAAAATTTGTAAATAAATTAATTAATAACTTAATAAATGAATAAATTAAAAATCAATATGTAAGTAAAATAAATAAATAAGGAAATAAATAAGAAAATAAATAAATAAATAATTAAATGAATAAATAAATATTAAATAAGTATGTAAATATAAATATATAAACAAATAAATAAATTAATTAATAATTTAATTAATAAATTAATTAATAACTTAATAAATACAAGGATAAATTTATAAATAAATAAATAGGTAAATATATTAGTAAATAAATAAATGAATAAATGAATAAATTAACTAATAAATAAGTAAGTGAATAATGAAAAAGTTAATTAATAAAAATAAATAAATAAATAAATATATCAATAAACAAACTAATCAATTGATTCATAAATAAATAAATTAATTAATAAATAAGGAAAAAATAAGGAAACAAATAAGTAAATAAATAGACAAAAATAAATAAATAAATGAAATACATAAATAAGTAAATAAATAGTAAAGAAATAAAAAATAATTTAATGAATAAGTATATAAATAAATACATATATATATTTAAATTAGTAAATAAATAACTAAATAAATAAGGAAGTAATTAAATTATTTTAAAATATAAATAAATAAATTGATTAATAATGTAATAAAAATAGATAAATAGATATATAAATGTGTAAATAAATAATAAATATATGAAAATAAATAAATATAAATGAATAAGTAAATAAATTCATTAATTAAGCAATAAATTAATAAAATAATAAATAAATAAATACATTAATAAATTAATGAATAGATAAGAATATAAATTAATTAATAAATAAATTAATTAATACATTAAGAAGTAAATACATAAATAATCAAGTGAATAAATAAATGATAACAGTGAATAAATACATAAATAAATAAATAAATAACAAATAAATAAATTAAGACATTTGTAAATAAAATTAAAAAGTATAAACAAATATACATAAGTAAATAAATAAATATAAAATAAATAAATAAATAAATATATAATTATACAAAATAATTAAGTAATCAAATAAGTAAAAAAGTAGATCAAAAAGAAATAAAATACATAAGTAAATACGTATATTTGAATAAATAAAGAAACAAATGTGTAAATAAATTATTATATAAATTAATAAATACTTAAACACATAATAAAATAATTATGTAATTAATATATAAATAAATTAATTTGTAAATAAATAAAGAAGTAAATAAGTACATAAATAAGTATGTAAATAAATAAATAAGTAATAAGTAAATAAAGAAATAAAAAAAATAAATTAATTAATTAATATTTATATAAATTAATAAATTATTGAATTAAGAAATAAATAAATAAATTCATAAATATATTAATAAATACATAAGTAAAGCAATAAATAAATATAAAATAAATTAATTAATTTATTGCTATAAATAAATAAATAATTAAATAAATCAGTAAATAAAGAATTAGTAAATAGAACAAGAAATCAGTTAATAAATAAATAAATATATAAATATGTAAAAATATATAAATTAGTAAATAAAAATAAATAAGTTAGTAAATAAATAAGGAAGTAAATAAATAAATTAAAAAACATAATAAATAAATAAGTAAATTAAGAAAAAGTTAATAAATTATTAAATATATAAACAAATAATAAAATAAATAATTAAGTAAATAAATAAATGAGTATATATAAATGAATATATAAATAAGTAAATATATAAGTAAATAAATAATTTAATTAATTCATTAAGTAATAAATTAATAAATGCATTAATACATGAATAAATAGATAAATAAGTAAATAAATCAATTAATCAAGATCAACTCATTTTGAAACACTACAAACAATTCAAAACATTCATACAATCAATAGACTTTAACACATTATAAACACGAATACAAATAAGTACAACACATTGTAAACATGAATCCAAACAAGCATACAATTATAAGATTTTAAATTGTGGATCTGTGATGTACAATTCAAATATGACTCCGTCTATTGCAATAGTGTATTGTTAAATGACTGTGAACATGTATGTAACGTAAAGTAGCATATAAATATATTAAAACACATGTACAACATTGTCTTGTAATGTACGTAAGCATAAGCCTTATATTTGGCTAGCTTATCATCCATTGTACAGAGTAGAAAATTTTATTTAAATTTGTGATTTGTAATGTATAATATCTTAATTGTGAATTTGTAAGGTGCAATTTAAATTGTGGATTTGTAATGCATATTTTGAAATTTTGGATTTGTAATGAATAATATTTTAAATTGTGAATTTGTAAGGTACAATTTAAATTGTGGATTTGTAATGCATATTTTTAAATTTTGGATTTGTAATGTATATTTTAAATTATGAATTGTAGGGTACAATTTAAATTGTGGATTTGTAATGTATAATATTTAAATTGTGAAATTCTAAGGTACAATTTAAATTGTGGATTTGTAATACATATTTTTAAATTAGTTGATTTGTAATGTATAAATTAAATTGTGGATTTGTAATGCATATTTTAAATTTGTGGATTTGTAATGTATAATATTTTAAATTGTGAATTTGTAAGGTACAATTTAAATTGTGGATTTGTAATACATATGTTAATTTTTGGATTTGTAAGGTATAATTTAAATTTGACTCTATCTATTACAATAGTGTATTGCTAGATAACTATGAACTATTCTACGTATATCAAATTCGATTAATAATATAAACATAGTATGTAATATTGCAACACTGGTACAAAATTTTTCTTATAATGCATTTAGGCATAAGCTTTGTAAATGGCGAGCGGATTGATTCTATATAGTACATGGATAATTTAATTGTGGATTTGTAATGTGTATTTGTAATGTATTAATTAATTGTGGATTTGTAATGTACTTAAGCATAAGACTTATAATTGGCTAGTTGATCATATATTGTGTAGAGAAGATAATTTTTATTTATTTTAATTTTTGGATTGTAATATCTATTTAAACCGACTCTGTATATTGCAATAATGAACTATGAAATATGTAACTTAAACATAGCATGTAGTATTGCAAATATTGTATGCAATGGAACATCCTGTTTTAGCACAATAAAGGAAAAAATAAATTAATTAATTAATACACTAAGAATAAATAAACAAATAAGGAAGTAAATAAATAAAAAATGAATAAGTACGTAAATAAAAAATTAATAATAAATTAAAGAATTAATAAATAAATTAAGGAATAAATAAATCAATAAATCAATAAATATATATAAATAAATAGGTAAATAAATAAATAAATGAATACCAAAATATATAAATATAAATATATAAATAAATTAATAAATTAATTAATAAATTAATTAATAATTTGATAAATAGATAGACAAATAAATAAGTAAATAAATTAGTACATAAATGAATTAATAAATGAATAAGTGAATACATTAATAAATAAATAAATCAGTAAATAAATAAAAATAAAAAATAAACAATTATATATATATATATTTATTAATTTAATTAATTAATACATTAATTAATTAATTAATTAATAAGGAAATAAATAAATATATACAAAATAAGTAAATAAAATACATAAATAAGTAAATAAATATAAAAATAAGTAAATAAATAGTAAATAAATAAAGAAATAATTTAATAAATAAATATATAAATAAAAACATAAATATATAAATTAGTGAATAAATAAATAACTAAATAAATAAACATGGAATTAAATAAATTAATTAAAAACATAAATAAATGAATAAATTCATAAAATGTTAATAAAACATGTATAAATTTATAAATAAATAAATAAGTAAATATATATGAAAATAAATAAATATATCAAAATAAAAATATTATATAAATATATAAGTAAATAAATAAATAAATAAAGTAATAAATTAATGAAGTAATAAATTAAAAAATACATTAATAAATTAATAAATATATAAATATGTGAATTAATTAATTAAATAATACATTAGGAAGTAAATAAATAAATAATCAAGTAAATAAATAAATGAAAACAATGAATAAATACATAATTTTTTTTCATAAATGTATATTATTTTTGGGAGTGTTTTTTGTAAGTAATAATATGAGTTTGTTATTGATATGCTGATAAATTATTTTACAACAAAAATTAGTTTCACGCCATATAGAAGAAATATATTGAATTATTGGATTAAATAAAAAATATACTTCTCCTACAAAAAGTAGTTTTTTGTGGAATGGACTATTTTTCCACTGACCCCCCCAAATGCTACTTATGACTGGCAGTTACTTTCTAACTATTATGTTGATATAGACCAGCGGTTCCCAAACTTTTTCAGCCGCGGAGCCATTTTTGAAGTAAAAGTTTCTCGTGGAGCCCCAAGAAATGTTTAGTGTTTGGTTCTATCTGTCTATATTCTATGAAGAATACTACACACGAAATGTATACGGAAGTGTAAATAATAAGGTACATA
Source organism: Periplaneta americana (assembly GCF_040183065.1). Taxonomy (NCBI): domain Eukaryota; kingdom Metazoa; phylum Arthropoda; class Insecta; order Blattodea; family Blattidae; genus Periplaneta; species Periplaneta americana. The sequence continues at coordinate 39,787,991 of NC_091129.1, forward strand.
TATCAATAAAGGAATAAATAAATAAATAAATAAATAAATAAATAAATAAGTAAATAAATAAATAAAAAATTAATTAATTAAGACATTTATCAATAAATTTAAAAAAATATGTAAATATAAATATATATGTAAGTAAATAAATATTAAATAAATATATATATATATATAAATATATAATTATATAAATTAATTAATCAATTAAGTAAATAAGTAGATAAAAATAAATAAAATACATAAGTAAATATATATATGAATAAATAAAGAAATTAATGTGTAAATAAATTATTAAATAAATTAATAAATACATAAAGAAATAAATAAATACATAAATAAAATAATTAAATAATTAATATATAACTAATTAAATAAGTAAACTAATTAATTAGTAAATAAATAAAGAAATAAATAAATACATAAATAATTAAGTAAATAAATAAGTAATAAGTAAATAAAAAATCTAATTAATTAATTAATTAATAATTATATAAATTAATAAATTATTAAATTAAGAAAGAAAGAAAGATATTCATTAATATATTAATAAATAAATGCATAAGTAAAGTAATAAATAAATATAAAATAAATAAATAAATAAACAAATATATATCTATAAATAAATAAGTAAATAAATCAGTAAATAAAAAATAAGTAAATATAAAGAAATAAGTTAATAAATAAATAAATATATAAATAAATATAAAAATATATAATTTAGTAAATAGATAAATAAATAAATAAATAAATAATTTAATTAAAAACTTAATAAATGAATACATATATAAATAAATAAGAAAATAAATAAATAAGTAAGATTACAATAGTGTATTGCTAGATAACTATGAACTATTCTACATATATCAAATTCGATTAATAATATAAACATAGTATGTAATATTGCAACACTGGTACAAAATTTTTCTTATAATGCATTTAGGCATAAGCTTTGTAAATGGCGAGCGGATTGATTCTATATAGTACATAGATAATTTAATTGTGGATTTCTAATGTGTATTTGTAATGTATTAATTAATTTTGGATTTGTAATGTAGTTAAACATAAGATTTATAATTGGCTAGTTGATCATATATTGTGTAGAGGAGATAACTTTTATTTATTTTAATTTTTGTATTGTAATATCTATTTTAACCGACTCTGTATATTGCAATAATGTACTGCTATATGAGTATCAACTATGAACTATAAAATATGTAACATAAACATAGCATGTAGTATTGAAAATCTTGTATGCAATGCAACATGCTGTTTTAGCACAATAAAGGGAAAAATAAATAAGTAAATAAAGAAATGAAAATAAATAAATATACAGGTACATGATTATATAAATAAGTAAATAAATAAATAAATAATTTAATTAATTAATTAATAAAGTAACAAATTAATAAATGCATTAAACATTAATAAATACATAGATAAATAAGTAAATAAATCAATTAATAAATCAATTAATAATATAGTAAGAAGTAAATAAATAAATAGTAAATAAATAAATAAAAAATGAATAAGTACATAAATAAAAAATTAATTAATTAATTAAGAAATTAGTAAATAAATTAAGGAATAAATAAATATATAAATAAATCCATAAATATACATAAATAAATAGGTAAATATTAACAAATATATAAATATAAATATATAAATAAATTAATTAATTAATAATTTAATAAAAAATTAATAACATAATAAATATATAGATAAATAAATAAATAAACAAATAAATAAATAAATAAATAAATTAGTAAATAAATTAATAAATGAATAAGTGAATACATTAATAAATTAATAAATAAATAAGTGAATAGATAAAAAATGAATAAATAAATAAATAAATAAACATAATAAAATAAATAAATATATAACAATTAAATTAATTAATTCATTCACTCATAAATTAATTAATTAATTAATTAATAAAGAAGGAAATAAGTAAATAAATAAATAGATAAAAATAAATAAATAAAATACATATATAAGTAAATAAATACAAAAATAAGTAAATAAATAAGAAATAATTTGACAAATAAATAAATAAATAAATATACAAATAAATACATAAATATATAAATTATTAAATAAATAAATGAATAACTAAATAAATAAATAAGGAAGTAAATAAGTTAATTAAATACATAAATAAAATTATTAATAAAAAGTTAATAAGTACATATATAAATTTATAAATTAATAAATAATTAAATATATGAAAATAAATAAATATATCAAAATCAATATATATATATATATAAATAATTTAATTAAGTAATAAATTAATAGAGTAATAAATCAATAAATACATTAATAAGTTAATAAATAGATAAATAAATAAATTAATAAATAAATTAATTAATCCATTAAGAAGTAAATAAATAATTAATCAAGTGAATAAATATATGAGAAGATGTATAAATACATAAATAAATAAATAAATAAATAAATACATAAGTAAATAAATAAACTAATAAACAAAGAAATTTAAAAAATAAATAAGTAAATATAAATATATTTATATACACAAAAATGAATAATTAAATAAATAAATATTAAATAAATATATATAAACATATAATTATATAAATTCATTAATTAATCAATTAATAAATTAATTAATAACTAAATTGATAACTTAATAAATAGATAAATACATAATTTAGTAAACAAATTAAGAAATTAATAAGTAAATAAATAAGTAGGTAGAAAATAAATAAATAAATAAAATACCTGAGTAAATATATATAAATAAAGAAATCCATATGTAAAAAAATAAATAAATATATACTCAAATAAAATAATTAATTAATTAATTAATATGAAACTAAATAAATAAATAAATAAATTAGTAAAGAATTAAAGACATAAATAAATACATAATGAGTAAGTAAATATATAAATAAGTAATAAGTAAAGTAAGAAAATGAAATAAATAAATAAATAAATTAATAATTATATAAATTAATAAATGTTTAAATTAAGAACTGAATAAAGACATAAGTAAAGAAATAAATAAATAAATAACTAATGGATAAATATATATGTAATAGAAAAATAAATATGTAAATAAAATAAATATATAAATAAATATATCAGTAAATAAATATTGGAATAAATAATTTAATTAGGTAATTAAGTAATTAATTATTTCTTAATACATTAAGAAATAAATAATCAAGTAAATAAATAAATGAAAAAATGAATAAATACATAAATAAATAAATAAATAAGAAATTAATCAATTAAGACATTATAAATAAATTAAAAAATATGTAAATATTAATATATACATGTATATAAACAAATAAGTAAATAAATAAATGAATATTAAATAAATATATATAATTATATAATTAATTAATTAATCAAATAATATATAAATTGATAACTAAATAAATAGATAAATAAGTACATAAATGAGTAAATAAATTAATTAATAAATTAATAAGTGAATAAATTATTAAATATATAATTAAGTAAATATGTAGATAAAAGATAGATAAAATACAGAAATAAATATATATATATATGAATAAATAAAGAAATAAATATGTAAACAAATTATTAAATAAATAAATACATACAGAGTTAAATAAGTAAATCAATAAATAAATAAATATAATAAGTAATTACAAAATCAAATAAATAAATCAATTAATAATTATATAAATTAATAAATTATTAAATTAAGAAATAAAAAAAATAAATATAAAAAAAATAAATATTTAAATCAAAAACTAAATAAATATATATAAATATGTAAATAAATAAATAAATTAAGTAAATAAAAACATAAGAAAATAAATAAGTAAATAAATAAAAAAGTAAGTAAATAAATAAAGAACTAATTTAATAAAAAAAATTTTATATATAAATATAAATACATTAATATACAAATTAGGAAATGGATAAATAAATAAATAAGTTAGTATATAAATAAATAAGGAAGTAAATAAATAAATTAAAAAACATAAATATATAAATTAATTAATAAATTAATTAATAAATGTTAATAAATAAACTGATAATAATAAATAAATAAATATAAATATCACAGCATGAAATATTGCAAATTATGGTATGCAATAGAACATGCTGATTTAGCACAATAAAATAAAAAAAAAATTAATAGATAATTAAATAAATAAATACATATGAGTAAATAAATAAATCAAAATTAACATATATAAATATATAAATAAGTACATACATATAAATAAATAATTAAATTAATTAATTAATTATTTAATTAATTAATAACTTAAAGTAATAAATTTTAAATAAATAAAGAAATAAATAAATTCATTCATTCATTATGAAGTAAATAAATAGATAAATAAATAAGGAAGTAAATAAATTGCTTAATTAGTTAAGAAATTAATTAATTAATTACGAAATTAATAAATGAATTTAAGAATAAAGGAATAAATGTATATAAATAAATAAGTAAATAAATAAATAAATAAATAAATATATCTATTAATATGTAAATATATAAATAAATTAATGAATAAATTAATAAATAAAGTGATAAATAAATTAATTAATGACTTCATAAATATAAATAAATAAATAAATACATAAATAAATTAGTAAATAAATTAATTAATAAATTAACAAGTGAATAAATAAATAAATAAATAAATAAGGAAGTGTTTAATAAATAAATAAATAAATCTAATTAATCAATTCATTAATCCCATAATGAGTAAATAATGAAATAATAAATTAATTAATTAATAATAAATAATTAAATTAATTCATAATTAACACATAAATAAATTAATAAATAAGTACGTAAATAAATAATTAATTTACTAAATATATATAAAGATTAATTATTTAATAAATAAAAAAATAAATATTTAAATAAATAAATAAGTAAATAAATAAAAAAGAAGTAAACAAATAAAGAATTAATTTAATAAATGAATATATAAATAAACACATAAATATGTGATTTAGTATATAAATAAATAATAAATAAATAAGTTGGTAAATAAATAATGAAGTAAATAAATAAATTAATAACCTAAATAAATAAATAAGTATATAAATAAATAATTAATTAAATATATATATATGTAAATATATAAAAATAATATAATTAATTCATTAAGAAATTAATAAAGTAATAAACTAATAAACACATTAATAAATTAATACATAGATAATTAAATTAATTAATTAATTGATATATTAAGAATTAAATAATTAAATAAGGAAGTAAATAAATAAAGTAAAAATGAATAAATACATAAATTAATAAATTTTATAATTAATTACGTAATTAATAATTAAATTAAAGAATTAATAAATTAATACATATAAATAAAGAAATAAATAATTAATAAATAAATATATAAATTAAATAAATAAATGAATTAATTAATTAATAACTTAATAGATAGATAAATAAATTAGTATATAAATTATTTAATAAATTATTAAGTGAATAAATAAATAAATAAGTAAATAAATAATTAAGTAAGTAAATAAATAAATAACAAAATGAACAAATAAATAAATAAATAAACAAATATGTAAATAAATAAATAAATAAATTAATCAATTCATTCAGTCACACATAAATAAATAAATGAATAACTTAATAAAGAAAGAAATAAATAAGTCACTAAATAAATAGTTAAAAAATTAATCAATTAATTAAATACTTGAAGAAATATATATATATAGATATATATATATATATATATATATATATATACATATATATGTACATAAATGAATAAATAAATAAATAAAGAATTAAATAAATTAAGTAATTAATTAGTAAATAAATAAATACATAAAGGAGTAAATAAATAATTTAATTAATTAATTAAGAATTATATAAATTAATAAATTATTAAATTAAGAAATTAATTAATTAATATATTAATAAATAAATAAGACAATAAATATAAAATAAATATGGATATGGACGCAGTAGAAGTGCCTGACTGAAATAGATACACATATTAACCCATGCGTGTAAGTACTTATTAATTAATCTATGCATTGTGATATTGTAATATCTGGAGCATTGTGAGATAATAGTTCCAATTGAGGAGAGTCTCCCACTACAATAAATAGCCTCACACAATTTCGAAGTGACCAATGGAGGTTAAGTAGATAGGATTCGCTTGGAGTGTTATTTGTGCCCATAGTCCGGCTCTGTATATTGCAATAGTGTACTGCTATATAAATATCAACTTCGAACTATCAAATATGTAACATAAGCATAGCATGAGTATTGCAAATCTTGTATGCAATGGAACATGCTGTTTTAGCACAATAAAGGAAAAAAAATGAATAAATGAATAAAGAAATAAATACCCATATATATATATATATAAATGAATAAGTAAATAAATAAATAAAAGAAAACTAAGTAAATAAAGCATTAATTTAATAAATAAATAAACATATAAATAAATAAGTATATAAATTAGTAAATAAACAAATAAATTAGTAGATAAATAAATAAGGAAGTAAATAAATTAATTAAAAAATTAATTAATTAATTAATTAATAAAAGTTAATAAATAAATTGATAATAGTAAGCAAATAATTGATAATAATAAATAAATAAATAAAAATATCATAGCATGTAGTATTGCAAATTATTGTATGCAATAGAACATGCTGTTTTAGCACAATAAAATAAAAAAATAAAAAAATAATTAAATAAATAAATACATAAATGAGTAAATAAATAAATCAAAATAAATATGTATGTATATAAATATGTAAATAAGTATATATATAAATAAATAAATTAATTATTTATTTAATTATGTAATTAATTAATAACTTAATAAAGTAATAAATTTTAAATAAATAAATAAATAAATAAATAAATAAATAAATTCATTCATTCATTAAGAAGTAAATAAATAGATAAATAAATAAGGAAGTAAATAAATTTATTAATTAATTTAAAAAAATTAATTAATTACGAAATTATTAAGTAAATTAAAGATTAAATAAATAAATGTATACAAATAAATAAGTAAATAAATAAATATTAAATAAATATATCCATTAATATGTAAATATAAAAATAAATTAATGAATAAATTAATAAATAAAGTGATAAATAAATTAATTAATGACTTCATAAATATATATAAATAAATAAATAAGTAAACAAATAAATTAATAAATTAACAAGTGAATAAATAAATAAATAAGGAAGTAAGTGTATAATAAATAAATAAATCTAAATAATCAATTCATTAATAAATTAATGAGTAAATAAATAAATAATAAATATATAAATTAATTAATAATAAATAATGAAATTAATTCATAAATAACACATAAATAAATTAATAAACTACGTAAATATACTATTAATTTAGTAAATAAATAAAGATTAGTTAATTATTTAATAAATAAATAAATATTAAAATAAATAAGTATGTAAATAAATAAAAAAAAAGAAAAAACAAATAAGGAATTAATTTAATAAATGAATATATAAATAAACACATAAGTTTTATAATTGCTAGTTGATCATATATTGTGTAGAGCAGATAATTTTTATTTATTTTAAATTTGGATATGTAACATAAACGTAGCATGTAGTATTGCAAATATTGTATGCAATGGAACATGCTGTTTTAGCACAATAAAGAAAAAAAAAACACATAAATATGTGATTTAGTATATAAATAAATAATAAATAAATAAGTTGGTAAATAAATAAATAACGAAGTAAATAAATAAATTAAGAACCTAAATAAATAAACAAGTATATAAATAAGTAATTAATTAAATATATATATATATATGTAAATATGTAAATAAATAGATATTTTAATTAATTCATTAAGAAATTAATAAAGTAATAAACTAATAAATACATTAAGAAATTAATAAATAGATAATTAAATTACTTAATTAATTGATATATTAAAAATTAAATAAATAAATAAGGAAGTAAGCAAATAAAGTATAAATGAATAAATACATAAATAAATAAGTTTATTAATTAATTACGAAATCAATAATTAAATTAAAGAAGTAATAAATTAATAAATATAAATAAATAAGTAAACAAATACGTATTAAATAAATATATAAATTGAATAAATAAATGAATGAATTAATTAATAACTTAATAAATAGATAGATAAATAAATTAGTATATAAATTATTTAATAAAATATTAAGTGAATAAATAAATAACAAAATGAATAATAAATAAATAAACAAATATGCAAATAAATAAATTAATAATTAATCAATTCATTCATTCATAAATAAATAAAAAAATGAATAACTTAATAAAGAAGGAAATAAATAAGTCAGTAAATAAATAGTTAAAAAATTAATCAATTAATTAAATACTTGAAGAAATATATATATGTAAATAAATAATGAAATAAATATATACATAAATGAATAAATAAATAAAGAATTAAATAAATTCAGTAATTAATTAGTAAATAAATAAATACATAAAGAAGTAAATAAATGAAGAATTAAATAAATTCAGTAATTAATTAGTAAATAAATAAATACATAAAGAAGTAAATAAATAAATAATTTAATGAATGAATTAATTAAGAAGTATATAAATTAATAAATTATTAAATTAAGAAATAAATAATTAAATTGATTAATATATTAATAAATAAATAATGCAATAAATATAAAATAAATATGGATGTGCAAGATGGCGGACGGGGCTAACACGCGTCTCGAAAGTGCACTAATACACCTAGAGAATATCGCTGATGATGGCGGATATATGAAGAAATGAGCAAAGGAAGCCATGGACAAAGATGTGACATTAGAAACAGTTTTAATGAATTACAATTCGCCCTAGATGATAGAACTAAGGCTCAGAAGAGGCCTCACAATGAGGTTGGAATAGATAAAGCAACAAATACGGAGGGAGACGAGAATCGACCTAAGGGACAAATAGCGACATCTGCCGGCCCCTGCGCAGGAAGCTGCCAGCGGAAACCAGTCACTACCGACGCCTACCGGACAGCAACGTAATCACGTCAGCCAGGAGACTGGGGATGAAAAGGACTTCCCCCACCAGACGACACCTATAGAACAGACCCACATAGCATACTCAGTCACCGAAATGGAACACAAATCACTAAAAACGTAACACAGATGCTAAAAAAACATGATGGATAGCTTCACGAGTAATATCTGAAACGTGATAAGAGAAGAAGTTACAAACAAAACAAACCAAAAACTGACGGCTGATAAAAAAAATCGTTCAGATGCAAACACCTCAAGAGCAACCACAGAGAGACAAAGAACTATGGACAACTGTAGTCACTAAACCCTTAACGCCCAAGGAAAACAGCGCGAAAATGAAGGCCACAACAACCGTGGGTACAAGAAAACCCGAAAATGAGAATGATAACCAACAATCGCAACCAGGACAACTGCAAGCCGCAGAACGCAGAGCCTGGTTATACATAGGGAAACTACACCACAATACAACCGAGGAAGCAGTTAAAAGACGTAACCAACGTAATGGAATGCGAAGAACTCTAATCAAGAGGCACACTTAAGGCATACAAAGTGGTGATCCCTCTGACAGATCTAACAAAAGTCAACACACCGGAGGCGTGGCCAGAGGGAGTCGTCATAAGACGCTATTGGCTTTTTCGGCCACAGGGAGCAGGAGCCAGACTACCAGTTTAGTCTACTTCTGTGGAATGTAGAAGGGATAAAGAGCGCCCTAGCACTAACACTAATAACTTTCTGCACACACATGACATAATAGTCCTCGTAGAAACTCTGGCAACTAAAACATTAGAAATAAACGGATTCTACTCACAACACATACCTGCAACGCAAGGTCCAAGACGACGGCCAAAGCGAGGAACCTCCTGTTTCTTCAAACCTCAAATGGGAAAATTACCAAGCACGCATCAGGATCAAAACACACTAGCGATGAATTTCGAAAACCTCTCCGTAATAGCCATATACACAGAGCCACTAACCCCAATAGAAGACATAATAGAAACCATCATGACCGCCTTAAGGCACGTTGCGCCAGGGCAAAACATCATCATAGCCGGGGACCTGAACTGCAGACTAGACGTCGCCAGTCACAGAGCAAACGAACTGCTAGACATGACGACGGAAGAAGGTTTCACCCTTGCCAACAAAGCAGACGAACGAACATACTTCGCACACTCCGGATGTAGCACCATAGACCTAATCTTCTTCAAAGGACCCAACATCTCGCTCAATAATTACAAAGTTTGTTACACAGCAGATGAAACACCCCTAAAGAAGCACTGCCCAATCGTGGCCAACTTCCGCATCCCAAAAGTGGAGAACAGAGTAAAAATCACAGCTACCAAAACCTCACGACAGCTAAATAACCAACTACTAAGCCAGAAGACAAGTGAATGGAGAGAATTTGAAAACCACATAAAAGAAAACGATATTGAATTGGCAGCCATCACACTGGAAAAAACCATTCAGTCTGCTATGGTATACAACCCCGAAAGAAGAGCACAGAAATGGTTCGACAAAGAATGCTATGGAAAAAGAAGAACCACCCTCCAGGTGCTGCATACGGCAAGATCCAGTAGAAGCCCAGAAGACCTCAGATACTACAGCCAAAACAGGAAAGAATACAAAGACCTCCTGAAGGCCAAACGCAAGTACATGGAACAGGAAGAAACTAAGATGGTGGAGGAAGCCAAAAAGGACCCGTACATAGCATTGAGGCCGCAAAGAGCTCAGAGCAGCGGAAAAATGGACATAAGAATCTGGGAAGAACACTTTAGCAGCATTCTCAACATAGAAAAAACCACCTCAGCATATGAACCGATCACTGCGGGGATACACCTAGCGGAACGAACCCCTTCACGATGGAAGAGGTGCACGAGACAATAATGTCTCTGAAAAAGAAAAAGACTCCAGACCCAGATCGGATATGTAACGAGCATATCAAGGACTCAAACCTAATACCACAAGCAATCACAGATATGTTAAATCTATGCCTAAAAAAGGGCAACATACCAGATATATGGAGGCTCTCGACAATAAAAATGTTATTCAAAGGGAGAGGCGACCAAATGGACCCGAATTCCTACAGAGGCATCGCCCTGGAGAAAAGCATACTGAAAATACTCACAAGCATAATCACAAAACGCATCTCCAAGGAAGTAGAACACAAGATACCGGAAGAGCAATTCGGATTCCGAAAAGGCCGGAGCACACTACATGCCATCAAGAACCTGCTAGATGATATAGAGGACGCACTAAGACACCCCTGAAGAAAATTCCACGCAGTCTTCGTAGATTATACGAAGGCCTTTGATGAATTAAACAGACGCCTTCTAGTATCGAAGCTGGAACAAATAAAAGGAAAAGATAAACTCACAGTGCTGATCCATAATATGCTGACAGCCAACGTCATCCAGATCACAGACGACGTAACCACATCGAAAACAATAAGGCAAACCAACGGCGTATTGCAGGGGGACCCATTGAGCCCCCTACTCTTTAACATTGCCACATACGATGTTGTTCAGATGATTAAACAAGAGACGGAGGAAGTCAAAGTCTACATATACGCAGATGACATGGTCATCGGATCGAACTCCACACACACCCTGCAAAGAGCAACCAACCAACTTGAGAAGTGGGCATGGGAAAACAAAATGGAAATTAACATGGAGAAAACAGTACAGATGACATTCCGCAACGGAGGCCGAGAAGCTAAGGAGGACAGAATCTACATAGGATTAGAACCTCTCAGGACAGTTAACAGCTTCAAATACCTGGGTCTAACTCTGCAAACCATCACCAGGTCATTTAGAATACACATAAAATCCCGAGCAGCAGCAGCAGCCACAAAAGCCATGTTTGACATCCAGGCGATATCCAGAATATCACTCAAAACCGCCATGGCCTTGTTCAACGCAAAAATAGTTCCCATCGCAACCTACGGAATAGACCTCATCTGGGAAAACTGAGCCTAAAAGACTTAATGACTATGGGAGCAGTGAAGTCACGATTTCTGAAAGCCATCTTGGGTATCTCCAAATACACAAAGTCGAGGCTAGCATACGAACTCGCCAGGGAACCCTTCTTCATAGAAGACCTACGTATGAGGCTCCCATCTACCGACAACTCAAAGAAACTTCTACACGAAAGGGAGAAAAAGAGAAGGGACATATGGTTGGATTTTTATACAACAGAAGCCATGACAAACAGATCCTGGACCGACGCAAATCAAGATCTCCGACACCTAGTGAACTCAATAGCGGTGCATGGATACCACCACAAAATATGCAAGACTAAGTGTTTCCACGAACCTGGGAACAACTGTGTGTGTGAACTGTGCGAGCAACCATGTGACCGATACCACGTAACCAAATGCAAAAAACCGAATGAAATCCCTGGTAGAATTCTGTGAATAATGAACAAGGTGAACAGTTAGAGGGAAATCCTCGGTAGAACATTGAGCACAAACAATGTGAGCAACAGAGTGCTAAGTTCAATCTGCATCTTATATAGCTTAACTACCTTATGCACGACTTGTGCGCATTTATTCTATTATTATTATTAATAAGTAAATAAATATATAAATATTAACTTAAATATATATAAATAAATAAATAAATAAATTAGTAAATAAATTAATGAATAAATTAATAAGGGAAGAAATTAATAAATAAATAAGTAAATAAATAGATAAAAGCAAACGAATTAATTAAATACATAAATATATATATATACATAAATAAATATGTAAATAAATAATGAAATATATAAATAAATAAATAAATAAGTAATAAGTAAATAAATATAAAATTAGTAACTTAATTAATTAATAATTATATAAATTAATAAATGAATAAATTAAGAAATAAATAAATAAAGTAATAAATTAATATATTAAGAAATATATAAATAAGTAAGGCAATAAATAAATATAAAATAAATAAATATATTAATTAATTAAATTAATAAATTATAAAAGTAATTAATAAGTTAATAAATATTTAAATAAATTAATTAATTAATTAATAATTAAATTAATAAATTAGTTAATAAATTAGTAAATTGTTAAATAAATAGATAAGTAGATAAATAAGTAAATACTTTAATTATCTAATTAGTAATTAATAAATTAATAAATAAATGTATAAATTAATAAATAAATTAATAAACGAATAAATTAATTAATAAACTAATATGCTAGTAAACTAATTATCAAACAAACAATGAAACAAACAAACAAACAAACAAATCAATAAATAAAGAAATCAATCAATAAATACAATTATCATATTGTACTGTACCTTACCCTAACCTACCATACCATACCATACCATGCCATGCCATATCGTATCATCATATAATACCATACCATACCCTACCATACCATACCATACCATACCTTACCATACCATTCTATACCATACCATACCATACCATATCATATTATAGAAACATTGGAGTATTGAATACTGAACACTGAATGAATGCAAGAGTAAAATTCTGAGAAAGGGTCAGTAAAAAGTAGAGCAAATAATGTAATATTGCAATGTAAATGAAAAAGTGGAATATAGATAATTACCGTCAACCGGGTATACTTTACACAAGGGGGATAACTTTACACATTTCTAGAAAAAATGTTTAGATGGCAGCAAATTACAGACAATGTGTAGCAACTCCGTGGAACTGATTCTGTGTGACAACAGCACATGTGTGTAGTAGTCTGAAGTGTGTGCCATTATTAAAGCTGTTATACACCATTGTTGCTGGTGAATTTCACGAGGCAAGTATTTTTACTCTTTTTTTATGTGTAAAAACTTTGTGTTGCACTGAACAGTTCAGTTCACACATTCAATGTTGACTAGTATTGTATGAAATTATGAAGCTTTCGGACTGCCTGACCAGTTTTTCGTTACATGTGCTATCCTGCGAGAGGGAAAACAAGAATGATAATAACCTAATGTACCTCTGAACGGGGCAACTTTACACAGATGTGAAGTGTTTATGGACACTTATTAAAAATAAAAATTCTTTTTAATATGATATATAATGTCACTATTAATGGTAGTAGGATCGATTCCCGTCAATGATAGGGGAAAATAAATGACTTTCAAAACAGACAAAGTTGTTACTTGTAGATTATTATTATCATTACTATTATCATTATTATTATTTTAAATAATCCGTGGCACGTCAGCTCTGAAGGATCAATGCCAGTTGGATCGGTTACTGCATCTAGTAGGTAGCAGTATAGTCATGTGGTTAGCATGACGCTATCCCTCAACCGTTGGACCGTCACCAGGTTCTGAAAGGCTTCCTACAGCACCTTCCCAGGAAAATCACAATGTAGCAGCGCATTCATGAACAGCATATAACCATTTATTGTACTGTTATTACATTTCTTTACTTTTATATAAAATATTTCATTTTCAGGAATTTACCTATACATTTTGTTCCCACTGTGCTAACTGTAGTGGGCTAATAAATTGCGAAACACGTCATGTTCAGAAATGTTTTACCTTTCCAATCCCAGTACTTAAAACAGTGCAATGATGGACCATATGGGACAAAATACTCGATTATAAGACAAAATAAATATGTGTGTAAAGTAACCCTGTAAACGGGGCATCTTTACACACGTGATTATTTATTTACAAGTGTGTCATAATGCATATGTACAACCACTAGATTTTCAAATTTACTCAAATTAACCAGGAACATTCACATAAAAATTAATTTGTGTATCTAACTTTATAATCTTCAATTATTTTAACGAATAAGCCAAAAAAGTGTGTAGAGTAACTCCAGTTGACGGTAGTGAATATTAGTCAGAGATAGTCCCCGTGGGGGACCTTGTAACCCCTATCGGGCGCGTCCCTCAGGTGGCGGATGAGGGATCCCACCAGATATGGTGGGGTGGTCCGAATAATTAACAATAAAGACCCGTGGACCAACAAGGAGCCCAATTCCTGGGGGCTTTAAAATACTGGGACACCCTCTCTCCAGGGGACATAAATATGGAGAGCCCTGCCAGGGTTATGGTGAAGAAGACCTTAACGGCGACTCAGGCGAAGAAAGACTCTTTCAACACGGCTCAGTCGGCGGAGAAGGCACCCCTCCTGTTTGGGGAATTAAACAAGGATGCCAGTCCAGAGGCATTAAGATGGCAGCCCCATCACTGGACTAACCCATCAACAGGCTCGTAACCTGTTATGGGGACATTTTTATACTGACAATCCTCAACAAATGAAGCCGGACGGAAACAATGGTGACGACCACAGCAAGAACAAAGGAAAACGAGTAGGTATTAAAGATATAATGAACTTGGGAGTATGGAATGTAAGAGGACTACGAAATAAAGAAAAAGAATTGGAAAATGAACTTATGTCTAAGAGAATAAACATAGCAGTAATATCAGAGACAAAATTAAAATGTAAAGGAACGAAAGACCTAGATAATTATGTAATGATTTATAATGGAAAACCTCAAAATGAAAGAGCTAGCAGTGGTGTCGCAATATTAATAGATAAGAAATGGAAAAATAAGCTACATAGCTATACTTTCATAAACGATAGAATCTTAATGACGAGGTTTAATATAGAAAGAGGACATCTAACCATAATTGGAGTATATGCTCCGGAAGAAGGCAAAAAAGAAGACACAGAAGAATTTTACGAAAATCTTCAAAAACAACTACATAAATGGAATAAGAAAGACTATCTTATTATTGCAGGGGATTTAAATGCTAGGGTTGGGAATATAAATATCCCTAATGTAATCGGAAAATTTGGAGAAGAGACTATAAACAAAAATGGAGAAGAACTAAAAGAGTTTGTAACATATAATGATCTTAAAATAACAAACACATTTTTCAGGAAGAAACATATTCACAAATATACCTGGAGCGCTAGAGGAAGTAGATCAATTATAGATTATGTAATTGCCAATAGAAAGATAGCATCACAAATAATTGATACAACGGTTTATAGAGGAAATGATGTGAACTCAGATCATTTCCTAGTAATGTCAAAAATCCAAACAATGGCTAGATGGAAAAGAAATAAAATAAAAAATGTTCCACCAACAGAGACACAGATGTACAAGATCTACCTTCTGAATCAAGAAAGTATCAGGAATCTATATCAGACACGAATAAATTCGATCACAGCTAATACCCCAATAGATTTGGATATAAATAAAGAATGGAACAATATACAGGGAATCATAAAAATAGCAGCAAATGAAGCTTTAGGATCAAAAACCAAAAATAGAAGAAGGAAGGGTTTAAGAATTTGGACACCCGAGATAGCTGCAGCCATAGAAGAAAAGAAAGAAGCGTACAAAAAGATGCTACAACTAAATACAGAAGAGACGAAAGAGATATATAAACAAAAACGAAACTATTCAAAGATATTAGTAACAAAAGCACATCAAGAATCCTGGGACCGGTTTGTAAGTAATATTGAAAATGATATTCATGGAAGACAAGAAATAGCTTATAAAATCATGAGACATTTAAATACAGAAGAAATAGATAATGCAGAAATAAATATCATTAAAGAGAAGGGATGGTTGGAGCATTACAGAAAATTATGGTATGATCCAGAAATTGAAGAGGAGGATTCAACCTCATATGAAGTATATAACATCGATCCACTCACTATGGATGAATTTGAAGAGGCATTACAAAAATCAAAAAATAGGAAGGCTCCGGAACTTGATGGAATTAATTTAGAGTTGATCAAATACTCAGGAACAACATTGAAACAAAGATTATTACATCTTCTGAATGTATGCTGGAAGAATTGCAAAATACCAGATGAATGGACAAAAGCGAAAGTAATATCTCCTTTTAAAAAGGGAAACAGAAGCTCACCAGAAAATTATAGAGGAATTACGTTATTAAATGTTGCATATAAGATATATACGAAAATTATAAATAAAAGATTTACAACTATATCTGATAAAATACTGCTAGAAGAACAAAATGGGTTTAGACATGGAAGATCTTGCATGGATGACATATTTACATTTAACATGGTTATACAAAAGCGAAGAGAGCATAATTTAGAGACACATATTGGCTTTATCGATTATGAAAAAGCCTTTGATACGCTACATCGCAAGACATTATGGAAAATCATGGAAAGAAGAGGCATTCCACTGCACTTAATACAAGTTATAAAATCGATTTACGCCAAAACAATGAACAGAATATCAATAAAAGGAAACTTATCGGAAGAATTTATGATTAATAAAGGTGTCAGACAAGGATGTAGTCTATCACCAAATCTTTTTAATATATACATAGACGACATTCTTAGAGAATGGAAGAAATGTACTAATGACGGGATTTCGTTAAATCGACAAAACATTTTAAATACCCTTTTATTTGCAGACGACCAGATAATTATTCAGGATAGTGAAGATAACTTGCAAAAGGCCATACACAAATTAAATACAATATGTGGAGAATATCATCTAAAAATATCAATACAAAAGACAAAAGTAATGGCTTTCAGAGGAAAACATCCAGTTAGAAGTAAAATAATAATAAATAATACTGTTATAGAACAGGTGAGCCATTTCAAATACCTAGGTTGCGATATTACTTATGATTATGATAAGGATGTGAATATTAAAACACAACGCTTCCAGGCTATATGTGGCACAATTGCCAAGAATTTAAAGAAGAAAACAAGGAAAGAAACGCAAATAAAATTTTATAAGACAATGGCTATACAAACTCTCTTATATGGATGTGAAGCATGGACCCTGAAGAAAAATGATATTAATAGAATCCAGTCAGCGGAAATGAAATTTCTCAGAGGAGTAAAAGGATGTACTAGATTGGATAGATATAGAAATGATGACATAAGGAATGAACTAAACTTGCTCCCAATTATAGATAAAATAAAGAAATATAGAATTCGTTGTTCGAATCATTTGAGAAGAATGGATAAGGAACGAATACCGAAACAGGTGTTGGATTATAAACCACAAGGGAGAAGAGATATTGGTCGGCCAAGAACAAGGTGGAAAGTTGAGGACGGAACAGGAGACTCTCCTACTCCATGAAAAGAAGAAGAAGAAGAAGAAGAAGAAGAAGAAGAAGAAGAAGATATAAAAGCTTGAATATAGACAGAAAATTAGGGACAATAGTAATGAAATGTAGCAATAAATAGTAGATTGTAGCCGAGAATGTTTTAAACAAGAGCAATGTATACAAGTATTGCTGCAGTAGAGGGAAGATAGAGGAGTATTGCCACTACCATCACTGCTGCTGCTACTGTAAATTCTTGTTGCTTTCTATTACTTTTTTACAATGAAACGACTTAGGAGCCATAATCAGATAGTTGACCCTTTTCAATTTTCGAAAATAAATATAAAATAATTGTTATTAAAATAATACATTTTCCTATACTCATATTAACGTTTAAGTGCGCTTTGATATCCGAAAAGTTTGCATAACCAACTGTGTGTTTAATAATATATATATTTTTAATTTCTACTTTTGAGTAGTGACTCTTATCTCCCCCCCCCCCCGGAACGAAATCACAGCCCTATTGTCACAGAATCAGTTATACTGGCCTGAATATTTAATAATTTAATTCACTAAATGGAACGGAATTTCCTTATGACCTACAAGTAAACCGATACACACCCTTCCCCATCCCTACACAAGGCATACACAGATACACAATCTGTCAGTGACCTGCTTATACTATTCAAGATACATGTAAACCTTATTCTTAAGGGTATGGATTGTATAATTTGAACTTTTTCCTATTTGATGGTCATTTTTAATTTTTGTTTGGACTCTCACTTTGAGGAAAAAACAGAGATTGAAGCTGTTTGAGAATACTGTTCTTAGCAAAATGTTTGGGGATAAGAGGGATGAAGTTACAGGACAATGGAGAAAGTTAAACAACACAGAACTGCACGCATTGTATTCTTCACCTGACAATTAGGAACATTAAATCCAGACGTTTTGGATAGGCAGGGCAAGTAGCACATATGGGCGAATCCAGAAATGCATACAGTGTTAGTTGGGAGACGGGAGGAAAAAAGACATTTGACGAGGACGAGACGTAGATGGGAGATTAATATTAAACTGGATTTGAGGGAGGTGGGACATGATGATAGAGACTGGAGTAATCTTGTACAGGTTAGGGACTGATGGGGTGCTTATGTGAGGGCGGCAATGAACCTGCTGGTTCCTTAAAAGCCATTTGTAAGTATGTAAGTAAGAAATATCGTTGCTGCAACAATTTAAATTTAAGATTAATAAAAGAAATGGGTCAGAAATCTTGGAAAAAATTTCAGGGCACTTCAGTTCACCACAGAAATTCGAGAGTTTGAGGGAGCTATGACTTATCAAACTGTTGTTTGTTCTGTTGTTTATTAGGCCTACAAGAAATCTATAGGTATCAGCGATTTATTTTGTTTTATTTTTTAGTAGTTTATTTTGCGACGCTGTATCAACATCTTAGGTTACTTAGCGTCTGAATGAGATGAAGGTCATAATGTCGGTGAAATGAGTTCGGGGTCCAGCACCGATAATTACTCAGCATTTCCTCATATTGGGTTGAGGGAAAACCCCGGAAAAACCTGAACCACGTAACTTGTCCCGACCGGGATTCGAACCCAGGCCACCTGATTTCGCGGTAGATACTTCATTTTTGTATTATAATTGACGATAACTGTTTCAATATTTTCTGTGAATATTCGGATGTGCATTATGAATTTTGTGTGTAATTCAAGATTTTTGTGATGTCTTCTGATACGTCCCTAGTTACGGATAAACAACAGTACTCAGAAAATGATATTGACATCGTTGAATCAGTATTTGTAATGATTAATTTAAGGGGAGGAGATCGTATTTTTTGTAAAAATGAATAAATAAAAAAAAATCTTTAAAATACTCTGTTATATGTGTGGAATACATTGCATAAATTTTGTGGGTATTTTTGCCCTTATTGGATGTTGAGATGCCAATTTTAAACTTCCTGCACTCTGGATTTTTAAATCACATGCCCCCTTTGATTGTTGTTTCCGCCAACTTCATTTTTTTTTTGCTACATTGCCAGACAAAAATGGATATAATTTCTAAACTATTAAAGATACGTGCATAAAATAGAACACATATTCCCTAGACTATTAGGAAACTTTTTTCTGTAACAGAATTTTGGTAATTGTTTTCCTTTTAAAAATATGTCTGTCTGTTTGCAAAAAAGGAAATCAAAAAAGGGTTATTCAAATTTAATTGTTTATTTTACAAATGTAAAGACTAATATCAACATTCTGTGACAGACAGTTTGTACACATTGCTTTTACAAGTGAAATGGAAAAAAAAATGTTGAATTTATCTTTAAAAATGGCTTAGATATATCGGTTTTAGTAAAATCCTACATTGAGTACATTTTTTTTTTCAAATCTGAGTCCCAAAATATATATATATATTTTTTTTTCAAAATATTTATATTTGGTTGAGTTTCTATAGCCATGAGCTCTCTACATACAAAAAACAATATTTTACACCAAATAGAGAAAAAGTTTTAACAAATACCGTCTCTCCCCTTAATAACTGTGACTCTCATTCTCAGACTGCGTGCATTCACTGTGGAAAATTATTCAAATTCGCTAAAGGTGTTAATATTCATGTCACAAAAGTGCATCCAGAGCTACATCGTACATGGTTAGTGAACAGACAGATAAATGACCCATCTAATAATTCTGTTATTTCTAAATCACAAGTGACTTTATTGTTACCCCTTGAACAGGAAGCCAGTAATGGAGTTAAGTCTAACAATAATAGTCAACAACAAAATTCAGAATATAAGCAAATGGTAATGTAGAGAAGTAAATTAAATAATGATATCGATGATAATACGTTTTTCTCATTAGTAGACGAGTTTGTAGCTCTTCTTAGCCAAAGTCATTGACAGACTTTTTTCAGATAAGTTACTAATAAATTAATTGTATTGGGTTACTGTTCAGTCTAAACTTACCACTATCCAATATCCACCTACAACTATCATTGTATTTTAATTATTTTACCTGGCATATAAGACATATATAATGTGCATAATATTGTATATTTCTGGTTCTTCCATATTGAACAATAATATGCAAATGCCTCATAAATTATATATGCATCCTGACATGCTCCTAAGCAAATCACCGGTATTTCTAGTCTTCATCGCAATGTTGTAATTCATGCATATTATATGTTGTTAACCAGATGCTTTATAATGTGTTTCTGTTATGATCATGAAACCTGGTGATGCTGTAAGGCGAAAGTGCTCGTCATATAATAAAATAAAATATATTTACATACAATGATATAATTCATTGTGTAAAAGTGATAAGTTTTAACTGAACAGTAACCCAATATAATCAAATTAAAGCCATTGATTTTCTGCCTGCATCTAAACATCCAGTGAAAAAATTTGAGGCACGTCAAAGGAAAATTAACGTTACTACAGAGAGATCATATGCACATAATTCAAATCCTGGTTAAATCCAATGATAGGTTGCCAAGTGTCATGGCGGGCGAGCGCAAGGCTACTACGTCATTCAAAATTATGCACGTATAAATTGCAGCCAACACTACACTATTTAGCGATGAGAGAAAGCCTGCAATCATGTATTTGAAAAGCCAATAAGTTGTGACTATGAAATCGTGGACGTAGTTTATAGACACAACACCAGAGTCGCATTGATCCGATGCATCCAGCACAGTAAACCCGTGCGGTACAGAAAGTGTTGATCCAACACATTAATACCCGGGATCGATTCCAGTATAGAAGTAATTCTTTGGGAAATGTATGAGAGAATTGCAAATTATGGAAAAAGTAGGAACTTATACATCCAATGAGAGGACAGGGAAAGGACTGACAAGACGGAGACTGGACTGAGAGCACATAGAGCGCACTGGGAAGATATAGAGTAGACTGAGAGGAGATAGAGTGGACTGAAAGGACATAGATTGGGCTGAAAACATATAGAGTGCACAGAGAACACATAGAGTGTAATGAGAAGATATATAGAGTAGACTGAGAGGAGATAGAGTAGAGTGAAAGGACATAGATTGGACTGAAAACATATAGAGTGCATTGAGAGTACATAGAGTGTACTGAGAGGACATAGAGTGGACTGAGAAGATATAGAGTAGACTGAGAGGAGATAGAGTTGACTGAGAGGACATAGAGTGGACTGAGTGGACATAGAGTGGACTGAGAGGACAAAGAGTGGACTGAGAGGACATAGAGTGGACTGACAGGACATAGAGTGGACTGAGAAGATATAGAGAAGAGTGAGAGGACATAGAGTGGACTGAGAGGACATAGTGTGTACTGAGAGGACATAGAGTGGACTGAGAAGATATAGAGTAGACTGAGAGGACATAGAGTGGACTGAGAGTACATAGAGTGGACAGAGAGGAACTAGAGTGGACTGAGAAGATATAGAGTAGATTGAGAGGAGATACAGTGGACTGAGAGGATATAGAGTGGACTGAGTGGACATAGAGTGGACTGAGAGGATATAGAGTGGATTGAGAAGGTATATAGAGTGGACTGAAAGAACATAGAGTGGACTGAGAGGACATAGAGTGGACTGAGAATATATAGAGAGGACTGACAGGAATTAGAGTGGACTGAAAGTACATAGAGTGGACTGAACAGAAGTAGAGTGGACTGAGAGGACATAGAGTGGCCTGAGAAGATAGAGAGTGGACTGAGAGGACATAGAGAGGAATGAAAGGACATAGAGTGGACTGAGAAGTATAGAGTGGACTGAGAGGACATAGAGTAGACTGAGAAGATATAGAGTGGACTGAGAGAACATAAAGTGGACTGAGAAGATATAGAGTGGACTGAGAGGACATAGAGTGGAATGAGAAGACAGAAAGTGGACCGAGAGGACACAGAGTGTACTCACAGGACGTAGAATGGAATGAGAGGAGATAGAGTGGACTGAGAGGACAGAAAGTGAACTGAGAGGACAAAGAGTGTACTGAGAGGACGTAGAATGGACTGAGAGGAGATAGAGTGGACTGAGAGGACAGAACGTAGGCTGAGAGGACACAAGAGTGTACTGAGAGGACATAGAGTGGACTGAGAACGTAGAGTGGACTGAGAGGACAGAGAGTGGACTGAGAAGATATAGAGTGGACTGAGAGGACATAATGTGGACTGAGAAGATATGGAGTGAACTGAGAGAATATAGAGTGGATTGAGAGGATGTAGAGTGGACTGAGAGGACATCAAGTGGACTGAGAAGATATAGAGTGGAATGAGAGAATATAGAGTGGACTGAGACGACATAAAGTGGACTGAGAAGATATAGAGTGGACTGAGAGAACATAGAGTGGACTGAGTGGAAGTAGAGTGGACTGAGAGGACATAGAGTGGACTGAGAGGAGAGAAGGTGGACTGAGAGAATACAGAATGTACTGAGAGGACATTGAGTGGATTGAGAGGAGATAGAGTGGACTGAGAGTAAAGAAAGTGGACCGAGGGGACATAGAGTGTACTGACAGGTCGTAGAATGGACTGAGAGGAGATAGAGTGGACTGAGAGGACAGAAAGTGGACTGAGAGGACACAGTGTCCTGAGAGGACATAGAGTGGACAGAGAGAACATAAAGTGGACTAAGAGGACAGAAAGTGGACTGAGAGGACACAAAGAGTACTGAGAGGACATAGAGTGGACTGAGAATATATAAGTGGACTGAGAGGACTTAAAGTGGACTGAGAAGTTATAGAGTGGACTGAGAGAACATAGAGTGGACTGAGAGGATGTAGAGTGCACAGGGAGTACAGAAGGTGGACTGAGAGGCTACAGAGTGTATTGAGAGGACATAGAGTGGAGTGAGAGGAGATAGAGTGGACTGAGAGGACAGAAAGTGGACTGAGAGGACACAGAGTGTACTGAGAGGACATAGAATGGACTGAAAGGAGAAAGAGTGGACTGAGAGGACAGAAAGTGGACTGAGAGGACACAGAGTGTACTGAGAGGACGTAGGGTGGACTGAGAGAACATAGAGTGGACTGAGAGGACAGAAAGTGGACTCACAGGACACAGAGAGTACTGAGAGGACATAGAGTGAACTGAGAGCACAGAGAGGAGACGGAGTGGACTGAGAGGACAGAAAGTGGACTGAGAGGAGACAGAGTGTACTGAGAGGACATAGGGTGGACTGAGAGGACATAGAGTGGACTGAGAGAATAGCAAGTGGACTGAGAGTACATACAGTGGCCTGAGAGGACAAAAAGTGGACTGAGAGGACACAGAGTGTACTGTGAGGAGATAGAGTGGACTGAGAAAACAGAAAATGGACTGAGAGGACACAGAGTGAACTGAGAGGACCAGAGTGGACTGAGAGGTCTCAGATTGGACTGAGAGTAGAAAGTGGACAGAGAGGACATACAGTGGACTGAGAGGACAAAAAGTGGACTGAGAGGACAGAGTGTACTGAAAGGACATAGAGTGGACTGAGAGGACATAAAGTGGACTGAGAAGATATAGAGTGGATTGAGAGAACGTAGAGTTGAGTGAGAGAATAAAAATTGGACTGAGAGGACACAGTGTACTGAGAGTGCATAGAGTTGACTGAGAGAATAGAAATTGGACTGAGAGGACATAGAGTGGACTCAGATGACAGAGTCTACACTATCATTTCTCAGTCCACTCTATGTTCTCACAGTCCACTCTATCTCCTCTCAGTCCACTCTATGCACTCTAAGTCTACTCTATGTCCTCCCAGTCCACTCTGTCTCCTCTCAGTCCTCTCTATGTCCTCTCGGTCGAATGTATGTCCTCTCAGTCCATTCTATCTATTCTCAGTCCACTCTATGTCCTCTCAGCCAACTCTATGTCATCTCAGTCCACTCTATGTCATCACAGTCCACTCTAAGTCCTCTCAGTCCACTCTATGGCCTCTCAGTCCACTCTATGTTCTCTCAGTCCACTCTATCTCCTCTCAGTACACTCTATGTCCTCTCAGTCGAATCTATGTCCTCTCAGTCCAGTCTATTCTCAGTCCAGTCTATCTAATTTGAGTCCACTCTATGTCCTCTCTGTCCTCTCAAA
Source organism: Periplaneta americana (assembly GCF_040183065.1). Taxonomy (NCBI): domain Eukaryota; kingdom Metazoa; phylum Arthropoda; class Insecta; order Blattodea; family Blattidae; genus Periplaneta; species Periplaneta americana. Next base: position 39,813,100 of record NC_091129.1, read on the forward strand.
TCGTCTCAGTCCACTCTAAGTCCTCTCAGTTCACTCTATGTCCTCTCAGTCCACTCTATCTCCTCTCAGTACACTGTATGTCATCAGAGTCCACTCCCTGTCTTCTCAGTCTACTCTATGTCGTCTCAGACCACTCTGTGCTCTCAGTCCACTCTATTTCCTCTCATTCTACTCTATGTCCTCTCAGTCCACTCTATCTCCTGTCAGTACACTCAATGTCATCTGAGTCAACTCCCTGTCTTCTCAGTCTACTCTATGTCCTCTCAGTCAACTCTATGTCATCTCAGTCCACTCTATGTCCTCTCAGTCCTCTCTATCTCCTCTCAGTCCACTCTATGTCCTCTCAGTCGAATCTATGTCCTCTCAGTCGAGTCTATCTATTCTCAGTCCAGTGTATCTCATCTGAGTCCACTCTATGACCTCTCAGTCCACTCTATGTCCTCTCACTCCTGTCTATCTCCTCTCAGTCCACTCTATCTCCTGTGAGTCTACTCTATCTCCTCTCAGTCCACCCTATGTTCCCTCAGTCCACTCTATGTCCTCTCTGTCCACTCTATGTCCTCTCAGTCCACTCTATCTCCTCTCAGTACACTGTATGTCATCAGAGTCCACTCCCTGTCTTCTCAGTCTACTCTATGTCGTCTCAGACCACTCTGTGCTCTCAGTCCACTCTATTTCTTCTCATTCTACTCTATGTCCTCTCAGTCCACTCTATCTCCTGTCAGTACACTCAATGTCATCTGAGTCAACTCCCTGTCTTCTCAGACTACTCTATGTCCTCTCAGTCAACTCTATGTCATCTCAGTCCACTCTATGTCCTCTCAGTCCTCTCTATCTCCTCTCAGTCCACTCTATGTGCTCTCAGTCGAATCTATGTCCTGTCAGTCGAGTCTATCTATTTTCAGTCCAGTGTATCTCATCTGTGTCCACTCTATGTCCTCTCAGTCCACTCTATGTCCTCTCACTCCTGTCTATCTCCTCTCAGTCCACTCTATCTCCAGTGAGTCTACTCTATCTCCTCTCAGTCCACCCTATGTTCCCTCAGTCCACTCTATGTCCTCTCAGTCCACTCTATGTCCTCTCAGTCCACTGTATGTCCTCTCAGTCCACTCTATCTCCTCTCAGGCCACTCTATATCCCCTCAGTCCACTCTATATCCTCTCAGTCCAGTCTATCTGCTCTCAGTCCAGCATGTCTGCTGTCAGTCCAATCTCTGTCCTCTCAGTCCTCTCTGTGTTCTCTCAGTCCACTCTATATCCTCTATGTCCACTCTATGTCCTCTCAGTCCTCTCTGTGTGCTATCAGTCCAATCTTTGTCCTGTCACTACTCTCTCTGTCCTAGCAGTTCAGTCTTTTGCCTCTCAGTCTTATCTCTGTGCTGTAACTACACTGTCCGTCCTACCAGTCCATTGTCTGTCCTCGTAGTTCACTCTATGACCTCAGTGCATTACCTTTCCTGACATTGGGGCATTATATGTCCTAGTATTACGATTATTTGCATATCTGTGGTACTTATAGGCTACATGTTTAACGGAATTACATTTATACGGGGATCGAACCCGGGTAATAATTTGTTTGGTCAACAGTTTCTTTGCCGTACGGTTTTCCTGAGCTGGAAGCATCGTGTCAATGCGACTCTGGTGTTCTGTCTGTAAACTACGTCCATGATTTCATACAGTTACAACATATTGGCTATGGAAATACATGATAGCAGCTCTTCTCTAATCGCTAAGCAGTGTAGTGTTGGCTGCCATGCATACATGCTTAATTCGATTTACGTAGTAACCTTGCGCGCGTCCGCCATGACACTTCGCCTCGGCAACCTAAAGGTGGATTTAACCATTATATTATATGCATTCTGACATGATCCTAAGCAAATCACCGGTATTTCTAGTCTTCATCACAATGTTGTAATTCATGCATATTATATGTTGTTAACCAGATGCTTTATAATGTGTTTCTGTTATGATCATGAAACCTGGTGATGCTGTAAGGCGAAAGCGCTCGTCATATAATAAAATAAAATATATTTACATACAATGATATAATTCATTGTGTAAAAGTGATAAGTTTTAACTGAACAGTAACCCAATATAATCAATTTAAAGCCATTGATTTTCTGCCTGCATCTAAACATCCAGTGAAAAATTTGAGGCACGTCAAAGGAAAATTAACGTTATTACAGAGAGATCATATGCACATAATTCAAATCCTCAAAAAGCAACTAAAAGAAATAGAGAGAAAAGGAGAGATAAATACTTTTATCAACTAACGAAATACCAATTTTATAATCAGCGTAGAAAAGCTATTAGAACAGTTCTTAACGATAAGAGTGACAGATGTCAGATACATATAAGACATGTCTAATGTGCATAATATTGTATATTTCTGGTTCTTCCATATTGAACAATAATATGCACTGCCTCATAAATTATATATGCATTCTGACATGATCCTAAGGAAATCACCGGTATTTCTAGTCTTCATCACAATGTTATAATTCATGCATATTATATGTTGTTAACCAGATGCTTTATAATGTATTTCTGTTATGATCATGAAACCTGGTGATGCCATAAGGCGAAAGCGCTCGTCATATAATAAAATAAAATATATTTACATTCAATGGTATAATTCATTGTGTAAAAGTGATAAGTTTGATCCGAACATTAACCCAATATAATTAATTTAATGCCATTGATTTTCTGTCTGCATCTAAACATCCAACGAAAAATTTTGAGGCACGTCAAAGGAAAATTAACGTTAGTACAGAGAGATCATATGCACATAATTCAAATCCTCAAAGAGAAACTAAAAGAAATAGAGAGAAAAGGAGAGGTAAATACTTTCATCAACTAACGAAATACCAATTTTATAATCAGCGTAGAAAAGCTATTAGAACAGTTCTTAACGATAAGAGTGACAGATGTCAGATACATTCGCAGAAAATTTTTAGATATTTTGACGACCTTCTAGGGCAACTGAACAATTTAGAAAGAGACCATTATTCCACTGCAACATGGGAAGTTAAATCAGCTGTTGAAAATGATATCTTTAATCCCATTGTTACTAAGCAGGAAGTACAACAGGCCACACAAAAAATTGCAGTTGACACTTCACCGGGTTCAGAACATGTCATTGTATGCACCATAAAGAGTGATATCGCTTCAGATAATAATAGGACTGATTGCTACTCGCATGTTACAAACAGGAATAATACCAGTATGTCTTAAGAAATTAAGAGCAGTACTTATATTCAAGGGTGATGCTAGAGATGACATTGCTAATTGGTGATCTATTACGATCTATTCTGTTTTTCGGAGGGAATCGAAAGGGTTTTGAATAACTCCTTAGAGAATACATAACCTTTAATCCTCAGCAACAGGGATTTACATCATCTGCAATTGCAAATATAAATACTTCTACCCTTGCCTCAGCATTACAGTCTGCTAGAATACAGAAATCAGATGTTACTGTAATATTCCTAGATGTCAGAAAAGCTTTTGACAGCATTGGACATAATCATCTAGGTGAAACTTTAAAAACAGCAGGAATTCCTAAAAAAAACTGACTGAATTAATAATAAATCTACAGAATGGTAACTTACTCGAATAGAAACAAGCAGTGAGAAAACTGCTGATTTATATATCAGAAGAACTGTTATGCAAGACTCGCCCCTTTCACCTATTCTGTATAATTTGTCAACATATCATATTTTAGATGAACTAACTGAAGATGCAATAACTTCTCACTACATGTTTTCTCTGGTACCCAATCTGGCGCCTTTAACAATAATGGGATTTGTTGACTATCTGGTTTTAATAGAGAATAATCAAAAGTTAGCTCTGGAACTCTCAAAAATCATCACAAAAAGATCCCAGCAAATAGGATTTTCTATAAATCCGAACAAATCCACAGCAATTTATATTGTGCAGAGGAAATTGAATGAAGACCCTTTTGTATTTCGGAATATTGAAATTACAACTTTGCTACATGGAGAAGCAATTTGTTACTTGGGTGTAAATTTTTCCAATGAAATTACTTTTAAACCAGTTCAAGGACTGCAAAATAAAATAGAAAAACTTGCTTCTTCTCCATTATTACAGACAGACCAAAAATTCATTGTAATTATTACCGTCATTTGTCCTGGACTAACTTATCCATTCCAAACCACCAAGCTACAAAAAATTCCTAAAAAAATTCTATTTTGATAAGAAGTGCCCTTAAAGAAATAATTCAGATACCTGCAGACATTCCTAATGGAATGGTGTATGCGGAAAGAAAGAATAAACGTTTGGGACTCTTCTGTGCTAAATGGGAAGCGTATCTCCAACATATTAAAATATGAAGCGTGTAGTTGCAAAATCAGATACATCACTTTTTTTTAAATGAGTTAATGTTATACAGGGTATATCAAGAGATCAGGTCAGTCCTTAAGGAGGTGATTAAGGACCTTACTTGCAACAAAAAATCCTAATACACTTTTTCAATATTCATCCCCGTTTCCGAGTTACACGAATATCACGTACCGTATCTATCCCCATTTGATTCCATACCTAATGAACCTGTCTGATTGAGAGAAGGTAGGCTAATTGTCAGTTGTCTAGAGCAGATGCTCAAAATGTCCCATTCTCGCACGACAGCACGCCGTCTGAACTCTCGCTGCCCATTATCCAATCCGGGCTGGTGTATCTCCATTGCATCCGTGTTAATCTTTGCAACGAGCTCTTCCCTACTTACTATCTCAGTTTGGTACTCTTTCTCCTTCATGCTGGCCCAGAGAAAGAAGTTCAATGGTGTTAGGTCTGGGGACCGAATTGGCCACGCAATTGGACCACTCCTTCCAATCCATCTACCTGGAAAATGGTGAACTAACCATTGGCGTACTGGAAGTCTAAAATATGCTGGAGCACAGTTTAGTTGATACCATAGTTGTCTGACCAGCCCGGTCCCCAGACCTAACACTATTGGACTTCTTTCTCTGGGGTTGTATGAAGGAGAAAGTGTACTAAACGGAGATAGTAAGCAGGGAAGAGCTCGTTGCAAAGATTAACACGGCTGCAATGGAGATACACCAGCATGGAAAGGATAATGTGCAGCGAGAGGTCAGACGGCGTGCTGAAGCATGTGTTCGTGCGAGAGAGGGAAATTTTGAGCATCTACTCTAGACAACTAACAATTAGCCCACCTTCTCTCAAGCAGACAGGTCAATTAGGTGTGGAATCAAATGGAGATTAGATACGGTACATGATATTCGTGTAACTCGGAAACGGGGATGAATATTGAAAAAAGTATATTAGGATTTTTTTATGCAAATAAGGTCCTGAATCACCTCCTTAAGGATTGACTTGACCTTTTGATACATACTGTATATTTTTATATCTTCATATGATTCTACAACTGCTATAGCACTATTATGCTCCAAAACCAGATACATCACATGGATTTGTATGATGAAAGAATAGTATTGGTTGTAAATCCTTGGTTCCTTGCAAACACTTTTCCTTCATACTGAAAATTATGTTTTAGTGATGTATCTGATTTTGCAACTAAACGCCTCATATGTAAAGTGTTAACCGTCTCAAGTAATGATTATAGCCTATATACGCCACAAAAAAAAAGGAAAAATAAATATCTCTATCACTACAATCACGATGATCTTAAAATTCTCACTTCCATATTATCGATGAAAGGAAAGTGATAACGAAGCTAAGAACAAGGGCCCTCCAAGAGTAGAGTAATTTGCAGCATAGACCTAAAGGGAAAGGCGTATGTCTATACAAGGAGAATACACCCACTAACTCATGAATCTGAGACCATCGTGGCTTGTCAAGCAGTAAATGGCGAGAGACTATCAAGATGACAGAAAATTGTTTCTGCAGTTAGATCTGTACTGGGACGATCTCAAACCGATTATCTTTGTAGGCACTGCCGCAGAGGTAGGAACCCTTGCGCATGTTTAGGGATCCTGCTCTCACAGTGATTTATTAAGGAATACGCGTTCTCATAACATTTGCTCCATTATAGCTGGAGCACTAAGAGATAATGACTTCAAGGTTTTCGAAAGAAGTCCACGGCCTAGCAGAAAATGGAAGCCGCAGAAGAATCATTGTAATTGCCTTTAAAAACAAAAGTGAAGGTTACATTATTGACTCAACCATCAGATTTGAAAGCCATCAGTCCCAGCCTTTAGAAGTTCATCAAGAAAAGCAGAGCATTTATACACACGCATCATTTCATATTATAAAGAAAAATACGAACTCGACGATATGGAGGTACTTGGTCTACTCGTTGGTGCTAGAGGAACAATTCCAGGCTTTCTAGCAACATTTTGGAAATCTCTTCTCCTGCCAACATCTATCTTAAAAGAAATAACTATTGCCACTATCAGGGGTTCCCTACAAGTTAAAAAAAAAACAAAAAAACTTTCTATTATCCACCTTAATTATTGAGCTTTTCAGGATTTTCACTGTTGTAAACTTGTATTTTCTTTAATTGAACACTGTATTTAATGCATTACATAAATTCCACTGTATTTAATGCATTACATAAATTCATTATTATCTGGTATGCCTTGTCTACGACCAACCTCAAAATACGAGGAAGCAATAAAATAAAAAATGAAAATATATACAGTATCTCAGCCATTTTTAAGATAAATTCAGAAGCTCTTAGTTATTTTAGCGTTTCTCCTTCATGTCAAAATCTATTTTTTTTTATTTTCAATTTAATTTGGGCTGGAAAGGGTTAACTGTGAACAAGATGAGGGAAACAGAAACACACTAAGGGCGATCTATCTAAAAATGGCTCTTAGACAACAAAATTTATAACTACTTACGCCTAAAAAGACGCAATAAGAATCTAAAACATGACAAGAAGCCACGCTTCTTTCTTCTCTTACCTTTTTTTTCTGTTGCTAGGTGCTCCAATGATGGTAGTGGCATGGGAACAGGCACGGACTTTTGCAAGGGATCTAGTATGGGATCTTTCCTGGGATATGACATCGAATCTAGCATAGGACCTTGCATGGGACCTTGTGTGAGTAGTGGCATAGGAGATACCATGTTATCTGTCATGGGGTGTGGTGTGACAGTTTGCATGGAAGCTGCCAAGAACGTGGGATCAAATCTGTCATGAGAGCTAGCATGGGAGCTCGTATGAGATTTTATATGGCAGCTAGCATCGAATCTAGCAAGGGAGCTGGCAGGAGAGGTGTCATGGAATCTGGCATCGGAGCTGGGTTTGGATTTCCCGTGGGAGCTGATATGAGATGTGACATGGGAGATAGCATTGGAAATGGTATGGAAAGTGACATCTGACCTAGCATGGGCGCTGGCATGAGAGGTGGGTTGGAAGCTGGGATCGGATCTGCAATTGGAGAGGGGCTCGGATCGGGTGTGAGAGGTGGCATGGAATCTGGCATCGGGTCTATCATCGGAGCTGAGTTCGGATTTCCCGTGGGAGCTGATATGAGATGTGACATGGGAGATGGCATTGGAAATGATATGGAAAGTGACATCTGATCTAGCATGGGCGCTGGCATGAGAGGTGGGATGGAAGCTGTGATCGGATCTGCCATTGGAGATGGGTTCGGACCTGGTGTGAGAGGTAGCATTGAATCTGGCATCGGGTCTATCATCGGTGCTGGTTTCGGATTTCCCGTGGGAGCTGATATGAGATGTGACATGGGAGATGGCATTGGAAATGGTACGGAAAGTGACATCCGACCTAGCATGGGCGCTGGCATGAGAGGTGGGATGGAAGCTGGGATCGGATCTGCCATTGGAGATAGGCTCGGTCCTGGTGTGAGAGGTGGCACGGAATCTGGCATCGGATCTATCATTGGAGCTGGGTTCGGATTTCCCGTGGGAGCTGATATGAGATGTGGAATGGGAGATGGCATGGGAAGTGGGATCGGACCTGCCATTGGAGGTGGGATCGGAGTTGGTATGAGAGGTGGCATGGGAGTTGGGATCAGATCTGCCTTTGGAGGTGGGATCGGAGTTGGTATGAGATGTGGCATGGGAGATGGCATTGGATCTGATATGGGAAATGACATCGGATCTTTCAAGGGAGCTGGCAGGAGAGGTGGCATGGGAGATGACATTGGATCTGGTATGGAAATCGACATCAGATTTAGCAAGGGAGCTGGCAGGAGAGGTGGTATGGGAGCTGGGATCGGATCTGCCATAGGAGATGGGATCGGAGCTGGTATGAGAGGTGGCATCGGATCTATCATGGGAATCGAGTTCGGATCTCCCGTGGGAGCTGATATGAGTTGTGGCATGGGAGATGGCATTGGATCTCGCATGGAAACTGACTTCGGACCTAGCATGGGCGCTGGCATGACGGGGGGGATGGAAGGTGGGATAGAATCCGACATTGGAAATGGGCTTGAACCTAGTGTGAGAGGAGGCATGGAATCTGGCATCAGATCTAGCAAGGGAGCTGGCATTAGAGGTGGCATGGGAGCTGGGATCGGATCTGCCATAGGAGATGGAATCGGAGCTGGTATGAGAGGTGGCATCGGATCTATCATGGGAGCAGGGTTCGGATCTCGCGTGGGAACTGATATGATATGTGGCATGGGAGATGGCATTGGATCCGGTATGGAAATCGACATCAGATTTAGCAAGGGAGCTGGCAGGACAGGTGGTGTGGGAGCTGGGATCGGATCTGCCATAGGAGATGGGATCGGAGCTGGTATGAGAGGTGGCATCGGATCTATCATGGGAGTCGAGTTCGGATCTCCCGTGGGAGCTGATATGAGTTGTGGCATGGGAGATGGCATTGGATCTTGCATGGAAACTGACTTCGGACCTAGCATGGGCGCTGGCATGACGGGGGGATGGAAGGTGGGATAGAATCCGACATTGGAGATGGGCTTGAACCTGGTGTTAGAGGAGGCATGGAATCTGGCATCAGATCTAGCAAGGGAGCTGGCATTAAAGGTGGCATGGCAGCAGGGATCGGATCTGCCATAGGAGATGGAATCAGAGCTGGAATGAGAGGTGGCATCGGATCTATCATGGGAGCAGGGTTCGGATCTCCCATGTGAACTGATATGAGATGTGGTATGGGAGATGGCATTGGATCTCGCATTGAAATTGACATCGGACCTATCATGGGCGCTGGCATGAGGGGTGGGATGGAAGCTGGGATCGGATCTGCCATTGGAGATGGGCTTGGACCTGGTGTGAGAGGTGGCATGGAATCTGTCATCGGAGCTGGGTTCGGATTTCCCATGGGAACAGATATGAGATGTGGCATGGAATCTGGCTTCGGATATCGCCTGGGAGCTAATATGAGATGTGGCATGGGGCATGGCATCGGATCTAGTATGGGAGCTAGTTTGAGATGTGGCATGAGAGTTCACATCGGCTCTCACATCGGATCTGGCATGGGAGCTGTCATGTAAACTGGTATGGAAGTTTGCACTGGAGAAGGCTTCAAATCCGACATCGCCAGTGGCACCAGTGCAGGCTGCGAAGCTGCCATCGGAGACAGCATCGAAGATACCGGAACTGATATCGGAGTCTGTTTCTGACTGGAGCGGTAGGATAGGTGGCAATGCCCTGCAGATTTCTTCGAACTCTGCGAGAAACAAAATAAACTTGATCGTTAAGCATGTGCCATTGCATTCATAGGATTTCTGTGAATGGCATATTAATAGGGTGAGGATTCTTATGCAACTGTATATTTTTACTGTCCATTTACAAGTCGTAGAAAACCATTGTAAAGGACTACCTTCATTGAATGACTGTAATGACGAATATTTAAAATTAATTGTATAGATTTCAGACGTTCCTGTACATAATCGACTATTGAGCATGTAATGTAGCATATTTTCAGTATTTTATGGCATAACGGGCCAAATTAGCATATTTTGTAAAAACAATAATATTCTAAATTGTTTCCCAGCACATAATTTTTTTCTCTTAATTGTACTGTTTGGTAGAAAATTTCTTGCATATGCAGTGTGGGTGTGGGAAACCAAAACAACCACACTATGCTTTTGTTCCATTATGCCACTGTCGGTAAGCACGTCTAGCCGCGAAACCAGGTGGCCCAGGTTCGATTCCCGGTCGGGGCAAGTTACCTGGTTGAGGTTCTTCCGGGGTTCTCCCTCAACCCAATATGAGCAAATGCTGGGTAACTTTCGGTGTTGGACCCCGGACTCATTTCACCGGCATTATCACCTTAATCTCATTCAGACGCTAAATAACCTAAGATGTTGATAAAGCGTCGTAAAATAACCTACTAAAATAAAAAAAAAATTATGCCACTGCACAAACTGCACAACAAGAAGCATTCCCAAACATCTCTACCTGCCTTACTTCTTCATCATCATGATCATCACAGGAGTCTACACCTGTGGAGTAAAAATCAGCGCGTCTGATCAGGTGGCCCAGGTTCGAATCCCGGTCGGGACAAGTTACCTGGTTGAGGTTGTTGCCGGGGATTTCCCTCAATCGAATTCGAGCACATCTGTTATTTGATCCATACTAACGTATATTTTGTTTCTAATTTTGTTCATTACATCCTTGTACAAAGAGGGAAATAATTTTTCCGTAATGTTGACTCGCTGGGAATATAGTCGCTTTGGTAGTGAATGGTTCTATTCCACAGAGAGCAAGTTTCGAGATAAAGTGATTTGAAATTTTTGTGCAATCAGAAAAACTACATTATTTAACATTGTGAGAGTAAATTTGAAATTGAAATGGATTTGATGTTCTCATACAATTAAGAAAAATGCTATACTATGTTTCATTTAATTAAAATATTTTAATATCAAACTTATATTTTATAATGTGGCTTAGAATCTTTCACCATATTTATTAATTAGGGATTATCTAACTTAAATTGATGAAATGACATAACCCAAATCTGATAATATGAGACAAAAGTATTGTAGATGATGCTAAAGACATGTAACTTATTTAAAATATTATCAATTACGGAAAAATCAGTGTATTTAATCCTTTCTAGCATCAATATTTATTTGCAGCACAATGCAAAAAACCCTTCTAAGTGTTATTATTTAAGGGATCCTCAACCTCATTTAAGGCCCAAAAATAAATTAATGTCAAATATCTTCAGAAATGTTTCCAAATTAAGAATTTACACTTAAACTTACTATATTTTTTAAATTCGGATAAACTGCTTTTGAAAAAGTGATGTACACAGGCGTGAAAGGGTTAATACTACATTGAACAAATGATACAAAGCATTAATTATATATAAGTCATTTTCTTCTGATGACGTCACTGTATCTGAGCAGAGTATACTGTTATCACTAGTAAGAAAATCTGTTTCTCTTCGTTTAGGTATCTTTTGTCACTGTGATGGTTCGAAATTCTAGGTCACTCAATCTTTCTAGAAAAATATGCGGGTTGAATTTCCTTTTCTGCATTGCAACTATTTTACCTTCAACCAGTTTAGTGTATCTCCATCCTCATACTTGTTCTTATTAGTTATCAGTCCAGCAGAGAAGCTCTTAAAATCAAAGAAATCAGCGAAGTCCATTTCAACTACCCTATAGAAAGGGTTTCATATTTTGGCTGTTCGTACCATCTATCTGGGGTAAAAATAACAGTCTTGTCTCTACCTTCAATGGCAGAATAGATACTATCACATTCCATTTCAGAATGACAGACTCCATAAATTATTGGTTAATCACGTTGATAGGTAACATTATTACAGCAAGCTGAAACATAGTCACATTTATATGGCTACGGTTCTGTCCTGATGCTGTGTCCAAATAGATAGTCGCTTCTTGTACTGCTGGATGAAGATTTCTTATTAAAGTTTCCCAAAGACACATTGCTATTTCTTAGGACCTTCATGCCACATAAAATTTACAGCCTCAGAGTTGCCCAAATTATATGTAGTGCAATTAAAAGTTTTCAATTTCTGTATGTAATATAGTTTTCCAATATTCAACGCTGGTGGTGTGACAAGAATTTCTTACACATACATTGTGAAACAGGAAATGAATTTTCAGATTTAATTCTTCTTTTATTAGCTGTTTTATATACACTTGCTTCCTGTTTCCTAGCCACATCCAGATCCATATTATTCTTGAAGTTCTTGTTATCCTGCCTCATATTTGTTATTAAAAGCATACAGAAATCACATTGATCCTTTTTCGGCTTGTGGAAACCATAATGTGGTTTAAGCCTCTTCACAATTCACAACCTTTCGAGCATCCCTGTTCAAATGAAATTGTGAATGGATGTAAGACACTTGCAGGTGGATTAAGACCCTTCACAACCGTACAAACATTCCAGTTCCAATGGAACTGTGAATGGATTAAGACACTTAAGTCTATTCACAACTAAGTAATTGTGGTATAGGGCTTTTCACAAAATTCAAATATCTCCTTATTTTTTAAATTAATCACATATTACCTTTAACAAATGTAAAATTTAGACTTCTTAGACTCCATAAATGGTTTTAAGTCGAAAATAAAAATTTTGTGGGTTAGGCCCCTTCACCACCAAAGCGACGATATGTTGCTTTGTATATTTACGTAGAAAGTCTAAAATAACGTGGATTGTCTAATTTTACAATGGAATATTTGCACCGATCATCATAGCATACAAGTCGTTGCAAAATGTCGCATTTAAATTTGCATCCGATGTCGATGGATTCTCTTGCATATATTCCCTGCGATATCTGCTGTTGCAGTGCCTTTCTAATTGCCATTTTTCGTAGCTCTTAACATCACTTTACATATATTACACGTAATTATTTCTCCTTCACTGCTGAAGATATTATCTCCGAACTGGTGTACAAGACGTTCACTTTTTTTCACTTTGCGCATATTTTTCCTTAGGCATTCTGACAGTTTATACATAACAACACCAATACCACACACTTGTTTCTAACTGCTCTGTTTAACTATAGGCCCACTACTATGCGTAGTTCATCAGATACGTCGTATTTCCAAATAATAACTCCGCATTTGCTTTTACTAGTAGTATCATAAGCCACCTGTTTCCAAAGCGGAACGTGATGTTCCTACTACATACTGTATAATTCTTTACCCACTGTCTGTACCTACGGAACAAGTGCCGAGACTTTCTGCTCTGCATCAGTAACGTGAAGTCACGGAACCTGTTCACTCTGATCCGCCCTCTGATCATTGGTCATCATCATCATCATCCATACATCCATGAGTGGCGCAGTTGGTATAGCGCTGGCCTTCTGTGCCCGAGGTTGCGTGTTCGGTCTCAGCCCAGGTTGATGGCATTTAAGCGTGTTTAAATGCGACAGGCTCATGTCACTAGATTTAGTGGCATGTAAAAGAACTTCTGCGGGACAAAATTCCGGCACACCGGCGACTCTGATATAACCTCGGCAGTTGCGAGCGTCGTTAAATAAACCATAATTTTAAATTTTTAAATTTGCCATACAAGTATTAGGCCATGTAGCCTACTACGATCTCATAATAAAGAGGAATTTTCTCCCTAACTCTTTCCAGAACGTCCCAAAGATCTCTCCCCATGGAGTTGATACTGAAGCATGGCGTTTGAGATTCTGTGGGATCTCATACATCACAAATAACTCATCCAGTTGTCCTGATATTTCTGTTTGAAATGGAATACTGATTCCACACCGAGTTCTTTCATTACTTTATCGTTGCGTTTATGGTCCCATTTTGTACATAATGCTGTTCTTCGCCCTCGGTAACGTAGTTCGTATAGCGCTGGCCTTCTATGCTCGAGGTTGCGGGTTCGATCCCGGCCCACGTCGATGGCATTTAAGTTTGTTTAAATGCAATTTACTGGCATGTAAAAGAACTCCTGTGGGACAAAATTCTGGCACATAGGCGACGCTGATATAACCTCTGCAGTTGCGAGCATTAGATAAACTATAATAATAATAATAATAATAATAATAATAATAATAATAATAATAATAATAATAATTATATTATTATTATTATTATTATTATTATTATCATGCTGTTCTTCGCAAGAGCATGTACAACATGCATGCTATTTTGTCCACCACATTCATTGGCGAACAGCCTAATACATTTGGTGAACTGTCGAAATTAATTTCACTGTTAAATGTAGTGGCACAAGATTCCACTTCAATAGCGCCCACCCAGCCTGTGCTTCATTTCATGTAAAGAAACTTAGCCTCTGTGAAGCTTTTTCAGTTACACATAGGATATAGAAAGCTGATTGTCTTGAATAATAAACTTCACTTATGCTGAGTTTCGAGAGCGGTTGCTGTTGCTGTAAGTCGAAACAAAATGACTGTGTCTCATTAGGTTCTGTTCTCATAATTTTATGGAACGTATTGGCACGAAGCTTATGTGCGCCTAAATCGACTAAGAGCCTAGTCTTTTTCAGTGTATCATCGCAGTTTCTTATTGGGAACAGCATGGGTGCGCAATAACTGCATTCACCATTGGCCAGTGTACAAAATTCTATAGCCTATTAAATTCTGTTCCGAGAAATATTTGGAAAAAAAAAAAACAAACAAACAAACAAACAAACAAACAAAAAACAAAAAAAAAAAACAATCTTTTTACTCTTAAGTCTGGTATTAACACTTTAATTGTACATTTTGAAGAGCTGTGTAATATTTAATTCGGAAGCCAAATAAAGTCTCTGACTTTTACTTCTATTGTAATGTGAATCCCTTGCTCTTTCTTATAGTAGGTTATTTTACGACGCTCTATCATCTTCTGAGGTTATTTAGCGTCTGAATGAAGTAAAGGTGATAATGCCGGTGAAATGAGTCCGAGGTCCAGCACCGATAGTTATCCAGGATTTGCTCATATGGGGTTGAGGGGAAAACCCCGGAAAAAAACCTCAACTAAGTAACTTGCCCCGAACGGGAATCAAACCCGGGCCACCTGGTTTCGCGGCCAGAAGTGCTCACCGTTACTCCACAAGTGTGGACCACTTGCTCTTAATTTAGAGATAAATTACACTACTTCCCTCTTCTTAGCTACATATAGTGCTCTCTTTCGGGTACCACCTCTCCTCTCTCTGATTCCCTTACTGCTCTTAATAGATATTGCTAGTGTACATACCTTGATAATCAAAATGTTATAAAACAGTGGGAAACTCGATAATGGTAGGAAGATACAGCATGCTGCCAATGCTGTCCATTTAAGATTTTAACTAATGGAAGTTGTACATAATACGATTTGATCCGACACATCATTGGAGTTGAACATAATACGATTTGATCCAACACATAATTTTCAACATAGAAAAAAGCCGGGAAAGAATACGAATTGCTCCAATATGAGATCAGGGTCTTAAAGAATACCGTCTCAGCTATGCGAAACCACTTCAAACTAAATTTCGACCGAGGATGTATTTAATACTATTTGAAACGACGCGCCACAAATGTAAAGTTGTCGCCTTTACATGCACTGAAGATATTTGCGAGCAAAGGAGGTAGAACATCACGCCCAAATTTCCTCCCATAACTAGTGAGAAGAAAATAACTAGGGGATTGTAAATAAACAGAATAATTAAATAACATTACTTCATAATATGAATACACTACTTGAGGTTGTTCCACTAATTTATCTTCATAGACCTATAATAAAGTCAGGCCTTCTCTCTTTCTGCGACGCATAGTGGTCTGTACTGTATAAAATTCCTAATAATAAGTGTGCATTATGATAACTTGAAATTACAATATTAAAACTTTTGCTTATGGACATGCTTGTTCAGCTTCGTAGTCAACGTCATAAGCTTAACACATCGCAACTCCAGTAATCACACGTGCAGATACGTTGATATATCCAGTGGCGTCATTCTAATTTTTTAACAACCGGTTCTCTGCGCTAATGACCGCAAATTTAAAAATATTAAATAACATAACAATAAACAGCTAAAAATAAAGGCAAACTGCAATTCAACATGTTCTTGCATAACAAAACTGCGTGCATAATTTAAAATGCTGACTCACGTCACGAAGAAGGGGAGTAGACTTCTGACACTTCATCTGTGCGCTCGGCCGACGTCAGAGCGGCAGAGAGTTGCCTCGCTACAACTCACTACAGAAATATATCATATCATTACAGCATCATACAGGAACATAATTTTATTTTTACTTCAATTTTTATTGTACCTGAGTTTTTTAATGTACTTCACTCCCACCCTGTCTATTAGTAAACTTCCAACCGTTATCAACATAGAACCAAGTGCATACAATCAAAGTCGCTTTACGGTCATAGTAAACACAAACAGTACTGAGTTAGTGAGTATAGTACGTTCCAGAAATATGTTCGCGTTTTCCAGTGACGAAAGAGCTTTCAATATTGAATCATATTTTCGCACAGGTACTGTCGTCCGTTTGCCTACGTCGCATCCCGGTTTCCCCCACCCACTTCTGCTCGCCCCTCTGTAGAGACTAGTGGCTGGGCTGTCTTAGCTATTTTCTGAAAACATTAATTTCTGTTAGGAATTGGACGTCTACGCAATATTGTACAACTATTTAACATAACTTAAATAAAAGGGCCTCGTTAATTAATTAACTGTCACGTGATTTCCCTCCTTACTACGACCCTGCGACAACACCATTTGGACGGACAGTAAATAGTATGTCTGAGTAATGTTATCTTTTCTGATCGGGCAGAAGTGAAGATTGAATTTACAGTACGTTAGGTAGGGGAGATGGAGGCAGGTTGGCTATCGTCGAGGCACGTTGGCACAACAGTTTATTTAGGTAGTTATGCAATGGATTGCAGCACCACGCAGGCAATATGATCCCTGCTTTATAAAGCACATTCCACGGAAGCGTCAGACTTTTGTGGCAAGCGGTAGAAGAAGGAAGCTGTAAAGTTGTTTTTTCAGCAAGATAAATAAATTTTCACCATCTCGTGATTATTTTTTTACAGGTTACAAATGTAATATTAGGTGAACTTTAAATACATCGTTGGAAAGTACTTTTAATTGGTTCTGTTTCGTGCTATTTCATTTCGATCATTCATTATTCTAATTCGTAATTTTTAACCCAAATCAAATATCTACACCAGTGGCAAGTTGGCACAGTTGTTAGGGGGCAGATTGTTACGGTGTTTAACCTACCCCGCTGTGTTACTTGAAATGATTATATAAATTATACAATAGATAATTTACTTATTCATACAATTTGTAATTATATAAGTTCAATTTAATTGATTGTAAATATAAAAAATATATGTTCATTGCAGTGAATGAGAAAATGAGGACTTTAAAAAAACTGACAGCGCAATTACTTCTACTGATAATGTGATGATGCCACGAGCTGTCAGTGCTGTAAAGTCAGAAAACGCTCGTATGAAAATTATAAAACTCGCTTGCGCTCGTTTCATAAACATACTCGCGTCTTAATTACTACCATTATAGGCTCGTTGCATTATGTACTATTAGTTTTGTCTTATAGCTGCGACGCCCAAAACATAGACCGACGATGCTCCAGGGCGTCGCGACGCACAGTTTGAGAATCCCTGCCCTAAAAGATAAATGTCGCTTCCCTCTTGTTGTTTCTAGAAATTCACCCTACATAATTTTTATACATCCGAAACCTCTATAATTTTTAAGCAGAAACAAGTAACCTTAGAAACTGTAACAGGAACTATTAACAATATGCACATACAGTAGAGTATGTCAAAATATGATATGCGAATATACAAATGAAACAAAGTAGTTGTAGCCTATGCCAGAAAAAGTAAAATGTTGTGTCAAATTAAACTAGATGAAAAATAAATAAGCCAAATACTTGTATGCAGTGTTGCCACGACCTACTCACAAAAATCAGGAGAAAATCACCGAAAAAAACAGGAGATTACAGTAGATTAAATAAACATGAATTTCCTCTTTGTACTATATTAATTACAAAACAGTGTACTGTAAGAAAGATGATTCTGTTGTATTACTATATAGCACATCCCTAACCAATGAAATGGAACAATTTTGCTAAATGAGGGGGTCAGAAGCAAAGGAATATAAGTGCACTTAAGTTATTTGTGAGAAAATGTGGTTGAAAGTACTTAAGATTTCGTAAATTCCGTGAAATTTTTTATTTCAATTTTAGTGTGTGATGTGATTAAAACATATATCTCTTTGCCACTAAAATTGTAAATATTTTAGCTTGCCCTGGATGCACTTAACTCATGTTTTTAGAAATGTCACTTGTATCCCTTTGCTTCTGACTATTCAATTTTGTTTTTACACAGCAATGTCTTACTGACAATGTTTCGCATTAAAATATATTAATCAGGAATTTTTCGTGTATTTACAAAAGATTTTCAATACGACGAGATTTATTTTAAAGGTGATATTAAATACAGTACTGCATTAGCTGCGACTATAACAGATGAAAAATTACCCCCTTTCCTGCTTTTGCATAACTACCCTGTAAATTGTTCATCATTTTCCCACTCTGAGTTATAATATTCTGGGAGTATTTACTTTTCTTTCTTGCTGGGACACTTTCACTCATTTTAAAAGATCACTGTGCAAGATATGTAACACAAAAATGCCATTACCTACACTTCACTCTCTCACTGTTTCACGTGCACACAATCAGAAACAAACTTCACTGCTGAATAAGTTTTGTTCTTCCTCTGTTCCCCGGGTCCCCAAAACAATAATGAAATAACTTAATTCTGTCGTCGATTTGCAAAAGGGGATACGTCCAAAATAACAAAGTGCTGGAAAATCTCAACTATAAAATCATAACACACTTAAAATATTAAAATGTTCATGGATCCTGAATGTAAGTATCGATAGTGATCTAATTAGAAAAAAAAATTATATATATATATATATATATATATATATATATATATAACTTAACTTATACTTTTTGCGATTTTCCAACACTTTGTTATTTTCGACATGTCTCATTTTGCGAATTGACGACAGTTATCACATGCTTACGTTGCATGAAGATTATATACTTGTGTTTGTGTGCGTGCGTGCGTGCGTGCATCCTTTCGTGGTAAGGTTTCAAACATTCGTTCTCTATGATTCTGTAATATTATGGAGAGACCCATAACTCTGAGCCATGTGCATAGAACATGGTCTTTATCTGCTGTGTGCTGCTATCATAATCCGTCGCTGGACTCCAGGCGAGGGAGACGAAAACATTGACTTGTGTATAAGATGCAAAAATAAGACATGATGACAATATATGTGTACTAAAGTAATGAGTTGAAAATCTGGGCGTAGAACTAGGTGACTGCAGCATGCCAAAAGGCAGGAGAAATTCGGACTTTTGACAAAAAAAAATCAGTAGAGCAGTAGATTCAATGAAAAACAGGAAATCTCCTGCTAAATCAGTAGGTATGGCAACACTGCTTGTATGTAAAATAGGTTTTGTGTCAAATAACTTTATGTCAAATAAAAGTAGGTGAAGTGCAGTATGTCAATCCACCCGGAACCGAATGACACCACTGGATATTCGCTACCTATAAGAATTCAAGTCTCCGAACTTGTGTACAGTGTCTGTGGATATCCAGAGTACTGCAATCCTTTACACCGGAAATGCCGACAAATCAGCTATTTTTATTCCAGCGCATCCTATTTGCCGTATACACATATATAGGGAATGAATGTAGCCTAATTCATAATGAAAATCTTTTAATTTTAAGTGCCATGAACACTGACCTAAATTGAGTTTTACTTTAAATGTTCCTATCTCAAGCGTGTTGAAATGGAATACCAATTGCGGCCGAATAGTTGATTGCGCTACTCTGGATATCCACGGACTCTGCTTGTGCATAGCTGAAAGCGCCACTAGTTCAGAATGTAAACAATTACTTACCACTGTCAGTGAATTCTCTGTCTAGGAAGCAATGAAACAGGTAAGTCTCCAGGAACAACAGCTTCCTCCACTCCTCCGTGCGGACTAACTCTTCTTCCCACTTGGCGAACCGTCTGCTGGTTTTCTTGAAGTAGTAGCTCTTTGTGGTCTGAGAGGCAGCGTCTACCAGATTCGGATTTCTATTTCGTCGCACTGAAAGGTAGTGTAATTCTGAGTTGAAATTTTCGTAATACACTGATTGCTAACTATGAAGAGTTACGTCAAGATTAATTTTTTGGTCCTACAGAATTTATCTGTTATGATAACAATGATTGCTAGAGGAGAAAAATTTGCTCTGGCGTCGGGGATCGAATCCAGGTCCTTGGTTCTACATATCAAGTGCTCTAACCACTGTCATCATAACAGATAAATTCTGTAGAACCAAAAAAAAAAAAAATCTTTATGTAGATTCTTATCCCAAGAGTGCATATACATACTCTGGGATCCCGGCCACCAAATCACTGAATTGAGTGCGCTCCTTGTATCATGACTAAAGATGAGGGGTTTGTGCGCAGCACGAAAAACACGTTGACTCGACAGGGAGCATAGGTGGACAGACAGGTGAACGACTACGACCAGTGCAATCAAAAGAAATGCAACTACACGCTATCCATTTGCCTACTTACCGTCTTATCATAACAACACGAGACGAACACAGGCCTTCATAGTCCAATGCACTGCAGTAGTGTACGGACGTAGTGAGCAGTAGTTACCTACAATGACGGGAACTATAGGGCATAGCAATAATAAAAGAGGTGGCAGAAAAAATCAAGAAAGGACATGCAGGACCTTGCACACAGCGAATAAAGAATAAATAACAGAAAAATAAGAGCTATTTAACAATTTGTAACAGGCTGAATAATGCAAAATCATCAGACAATAGGGCAGTATACTTAACGTCCTGTGACGTTGAAAGAAGCTTTTCGCAGTTCAAAAACTGTTTGAGTGATCAACGACGACGTTTGACATTTGATAATTTAATAGTCTGTAGTTAGTGCAATTTGGCTTCTGATTGCTCTGAAGCTATGGATGAATCATAAAAGCAAGTTTCTTCTTCTAACTATACTAATGTTTCTACATATTCCTCATATATTTTGTAAATTGTCATCTGCTAGACATTAACGGAGTGTTGCATTTGTCATTTTTAGACTGTACCCTTCGCATGGTTTGTTTACGTCGGAAGTCAACACAGGCACTGGGCATACAGCTGTGTAACGTCTATGCACACGCAACCTGACGACAAACCGCACAAATCCCTCATCTTTAATCATGACAGTTGAATTAGTATATGTCAACATATGTCGAACATAGAGTACGGTCACATAGGAAAAAACAATAGAAGAGGGAGATTCGATCCGGTGCTGTGGATTGAACTTCGGCGTAGCTCAGTGGTTAGAGCGCTTGGTACGTAGAACCAAGGACCTGGGTTTGATCCCCGGCGCCGGAGCAAATTTTTCTCCTCTAAGAATCATAACTATGAAGAGGATAAATAAATGCTCTCCAGTCGAATGGTTATGTCGCATCCCGGTTTGCCCCACTGTTCCTCATGTCCTCTCTGTAAGGGCTAGTGGATGAGCTGTTAGGTCTTCTCTGCAATTATTTGCTGTATGAAATTGAAAGTTTACGTAGTATTCTAAAACTGTTTAAAATAATTTAAAGAAAAGGGCCCCCTTAAGTAAGTAACTGTCATGTGATTTCCCCCGTTTTGACGACCGTGTGACATAACCACTCCGACGGACAGTAGCATGACAACACATATGTCACCAAACTATTAACATTAACTGAATCATAAAAGTGAAGTCTGAAAAGGAATCAAAACGATGAAGCACATAGTAACGATTACTTCTAATGTAAAAATAAATTCAGGGAATTGAAATAAAAGAAGTTTAGACTTTTATTAAAAAATGAAATTAATTTATCCATATTCTTTTATTTACAGATGGCTCCTAAATGCTGTGTGGCAGTGTGCACCAGCAATTATTAGAGAGCTATAAGTGAGTATGTTATGTTCAGGCTTAGAGACTTTAGACCCGATAGACGAAAACAGTGCGGTTTCAAGTTGGAAAGCAGGACGATAGTGGGAGGGGGCAGTGATGGTAGCGACCTACCTGTCACCCCATGTGCTTTATTTACTCAGATACTCATAAGTAGGCCTGTGACATTGGAGCATGTTTACAGTGAAAGGAAACCAATTCACTACAAGATAGACACAGAGTACGCAAGTGTAGGTGTGTACGGAGACGACACAACCGCCGCGGTACAGTTCATTCAAGTATAATACAAACTGTCGTTAAGTGTAGTGCGCTCCGCAGTATGGCTCAGAAAGAAAGAAACACGTTTTGGAAACTAGAATATTTAGTTGCACAGTATGGTGCATTCTAAATAGCAATCTGTATTGTAAACTTTGAAATGTCAGAATTACATCTGCTAAAAACAAGGAATATAATGTTCAAAGGCACGTAAGTACAATGAAACATAAACGGCTGGAACAAGGAAATGTACAGAAGGACTCTTTGTCAAATTCAACATTTTATGAAGACATGTGTAAGGCATGTATGTCGAGAAAATTTACAACACATGCATTACTGAGGTCAGAGATAAACTAACAAACCAACACATATGGGTGTCAATTGATGAGACGAGGATGCTTTTGGGCGGCATGTAGTTAATGTGATTGTTGGGGGTCTGGATCCGGAAGGCCCTGCTGGATCATATCTATTGTCCGGTAATGTGATAAATGCTGTGAACAATTCTACAATATGTGGGGGATTTTCAATATGCAATGCAATTATTATGGCCATTAGGTAGGTATAGAAGATGACAAAGGACTTCTGATTGTTACCGTTGCTGCATCCTAAGTGTTAAAGGCAGTAACTACATTAAAAACAGCATACAGAAAGATGGTAAACATCACAGTTTACCCTGTCAGGTAGCTAATATTCTGCCGGATGATAAACACACTGCAGATAATTTAGATGTCAAATATTTCACATATGCAACTATCGTTTCGCAGTTTTTGCATTCAAATCCATACTAGACAGTAGTAGACACTCATTCGCTTTCGAAACTTTGAGAATGCATCTTGTTGTTCACTGTAATTACAAACTAAACACGCAATAGACAATAAATCTAACCCAACATGTGTTGAATGGAATTTTCTAATAGTTGAGATGAAATTAAATAAAGATAATTCAGTGGGATGTGTGTATTATTCTCTTCTGCAGACTGTACCGTACGGTGCTGTGTACTCTGTGCATATCCTGGAGTGAGTTGGCTTTCTTTCACTGTACACATGCTCCAATGCCACAGGCCTACTCATTAGGCAGGTACTGTTCTGATAATAAAAACAGTCCCGTACACCTAGTTCACGTTGTCAGAAGAGAGGACAGGAGATAGCAGTCTATAGTTTTGATGTGTGCATGTGGTTATCTATCTGATTAGTCGAAGAATATAATTAACAGTAAGTATGCCAAAAGTGAAATACTCTAAGACGCATTTATTTGTGCAGGAGTCCGGAAGTGATTATTTTGAAGTTAATGGGGACCATGTTACAATAAACTGTGTCATGTCAGACTAAGGGGAGACACAAACGATACATTGGGACCCACTGTAACTCTCAAAAACACATTTCACATATAAACATTTTGTCTCTTAACACAGAAGAAATTCCACCTGTGACAGACTAACGTATAAATAAAGAATCCTAGTTCTTCCTAGTTCTATGTGAAATGATGGTGGCTGTAAACATATCATTTAATAAAATAAATAACCCTAATTTCAAAGCTTTCATGGAAAATTATACCAAGAGAATAGTCCCTACTGACTCGACGTTTCGGCAGACTTACTTGAGAAAGTGATACGATAGAACATTAAGTAACATTAGACAACAAACAGCAAATAATAAAATCTGGGTGTCGATAGATGAAGCCACTCATAGTCGGAACCCTCGTGACTGACAGTTCAGGAAAAAAAATTCTACTAACCAGTGAGGTTATAGAAATGGTCAATTATTCGTCTGCTGAAGCTCTAAGATTAATTGAGGAGATAACAAAAGTAATTCATCAAGAATCCGCTACACCAGCTAGTAATCGTGTTAAACAGAAATTAAGCTCAGTTTTGTGTAAAAACAGTGGATATGCTATATTCTGTGACATAAAAGACATGCTAGCAGGGAAGAAGTCTACGGACACTGCTGAGGTAGCGAAGACAGATTTCAATGATTTAGTGTTTTATCGTTTTGCACCCATTACATCATGTGATGTAGAACGGAGCTTCTCCCAATACAAATTTTGTCTTGCCGACAACCGAAGAAAATTTAGTTTTGAGACCTTGAGAATGTGTGTTGTAGTACATTGTAACAGTTCAAATAGTATTCTGGAAGATAAAGCTGGAAAATAAACAAGTTGAACAGAACATAAATTCTCATTACATTATATTGTAAATATATTATATAGGCTATATTGTGGGGATATCATGGATTGCACATTATAAGTTGTGTATATTGTGTATGATTCTTATGTATGTTGTGTAAGTATTGCACATGTGCTTATGGAAGAAGCCGAAAAGAAATGTATATTAATTTAGTTTGAAAATTTCGCATTATAGGTTTGTATTTTAATCTACGTATAGATTTGTTTTTGGTCCTACAGAATTTTTCTCCTCTTACAATTATTTTATTTTAATGTTTGATAAATTAGTTGTCTTTCTTTGGAACGTCACTGTACAGCACCAGAAGACTGGACTGGACTTGGTTTCATGTAAACATGTCTCTCCTTCTGCCGACTCCCATCCCCCTCTAACACAGTGACAAAGCTGCCTATAGTATGGACTTAGTAAACTTGTTCTATCAGGTCCAAAATCTCGATGTATGGACTTATGTTACAGTTCTCAAATTTCCAACTGAAAAGGATGTTATGTGGGTGGAAGCTACTCGTATACCAAGAAATGTCTTCACGCCAACAAAGCATTCAGTTCTGTCTATTAAACACTTTGAAGTAAACTATTTGTATCTGACACATATTTCTAGAGACAGAGGAGGAAATGTGCAAAAATAGCCCCCAAATAGATCTCTCTTAAAACAAGAATATTTCCAGGTTTATCAGAATGGTTCTAGATAATTTTATTCCTCAACGAAAATGGACCCTGCTAATAGGTGGCAGAAGTACAGAGTTCAGAGATTTGAGCAGCAACAAATTAAGTGGTTGCAAATGGACAAAATTAATTCGTTTGATGACCCGTGTAACATAGATACTTTAAAAAATATAGCAAGTGGATTATTAATGTCAATGCAATGTTTGTGTACTTTTTGTTTGTTAATTTTAAGACTATTAAAATAGGCCTATATGAAAACATCTTTATATCCTTTAGTTTTGTTGCTAATTTCTAGTTTGCCCCTTACTCAGTTTTATTGTTTAATTTAAATTTCAAAATTGTATTAAATTTTATTTGTATAAGACAGTTGTTTTAAAAAATCTAAAATCATATTGAACACAACAATATATTCCGACAAAAGTTATAATAAACAACATTCTGTGCAATTATTGTGTGTAAATAATCAAAATTATATTCACTGCATCACAGATTCGGTACCGTAACTGCAAACATGAAAACAGAAATGTGGTCCCAATTTTAGAAAATTCTTCTGAAGTATGTAAATTATTCCATAATAATTATTACAGTGTCATTGCTAACATTGAAAGCATGTTGGTCACGTTTGTATGTTTACTTAAATAGAATAGGTACTTCATTGGAGGAAGTATTCAAAAGGCGCTTGTTATGTTTATTAGAACAAATTTTAAATTCAATAAGTCTCTTAAATTGGTGGGAGATTTGTCCATAACCATGGATCAAGTCAATAAGGGACCTGCCCTAGTAGTGACACACATATTGAAAACTATTCTGGAGAAAAATTTAGAATATTCTTATCTTTCTCAGATACGAGATCAGCTAGCAGCTGCTGAAAATCGAACAGAAAACAGTGACAGTGAACACATTCGGTATTTTAAGTTTGTTCCCGTCACGTCATTGGAAAAATCTTCGAATGTTCCTAGTCATACACTGTAATAAAATGTACAGAGACATAGAATATGTTGAAAACCAAGCTCTCACACTCATTACTGGTGGAATCAAAACAACTCCAATAGATTCTATGAGATTCCTCACTAATATTAACAGCATCAAAATGACAATAGAAGAAAAAGCACTGATTCAATATGAAAAACTTATCAGATTACCAGGAAACAATTGGCATTCATACAGTCCTCTCTGTAGATTGAAAACTCAAAAAAGTTTCATATCCATTGTTCAAGAATTAAAACAGAAAATCAATATCCCGAATTTAAAAGAAAACCTACAAATTAAACCAAACCCTTTAACTCTATTAAATATAGAATATAATCTAAATTTAACAGAAGAAATACTGAAATCAGAAGTAAACATTGAAATACTAAAACAATCGTCTTTAGAGACAATTAATATTAGGTACCCTCCACAAAACTGGCTTCATTTATACACCGACGGATCCTTGATCTCCAGAGAACAAGGTGCCAGTGCAGGTGTTACGTGCTGTCTCTTCTCACTTTATAGATCTCTTGGATATGGAACAACAAGTTTTGATGGTGAAATCATTGCAATAAGTGAATGTCTCAGGAACCTTCCATGCCACATTAATAAATTTAGGAATGCAGTTATATTGTCGGACTCCAAAGCAGCTATTCTATCAATCGTCTCTAAACACACACCTTCATCTCAAACAGCAGATATAACTAAAATGCTCTCTAATTAATATCACTCAATAAAAGAACTGTATTCCAATGGATACCATCCCATTGTGGAATCCTGGGGAACGAGAATGCGGATGCTTTAGCAAAGAAGGGCAGCACTGCTACTTACAGACCTGTTACTAAATCTACGTATTGCTCTGTGAAGAGATTTATTAAACCTACATACTTAGACTTCAACAAACAAAATTTGATAACTCAATCCCAAAGGAAAAAATGGAACTCCCTGCATCAAAACCCACAGTTAATTCCCGATTTACCACGAAAATCGTCTGTAGCTGCATTTAGATTGGCAATAGGCCATGATTGTTTGGCCAAACACCTGCATAGAATTGGAATATATCAGTCCCCTAACTGCCCATTGTGCAACTCAAACCAAGAAATGGATTCGGAACACCTCTAAATCTGTGCTTCAGTGGCTGGTCATGATAATATCTTTGAAAAATATTGAAGTGCAAGAGGTCAAATGACTTTATTGTCAAACACCTGGCATTAGAAAACAACAACAACAACATAAAATGTACAGAGGAGAACAGTAAATTTTATATGTTGCTCATGTTTATTATTATTATATAGGATGCAGTAGCGGCTGGTGGTCAAAATAATGAGTGTGCTACAATCTCTATATTGGTCTACTGCACACACTTATATGTATTTATCTCAATTTGAGACTCGCCTAGTGACGAAATATGAAGTCCATACGACGATCCTTCCTACTGCAGAACTTGTCAATTACTCAGGAGTTAAATCCCTCCATCTTGGACATCATACTCTTTTCTATTGACACTATTGCAAGAGCAGTGAGGCGATCCTGGGCCATAGTGTTCCTTAAAAACGTTTTTATGCGTTTTAAGCAAGAAAAACATCTTTCTGGCTCAGCAGTGGTCATTGGTTTTGTAACCAAAATATTTAATAATAATAATAATAATAATAATAATAATAATAATAATAATAATAATAATAATAGTGGTTTATTTTAACTGGCAGAGTTAACAACTTCGTTACTTCACAGAATGGATCCTGTGAATTGTTGGAGGCTATGTTATGTATTGTAACAATTGAACAGCTGCATCTATATTTCGGAAGTCGGGTCTTCCATATAGAACTCCAAGTTGTATCTTTAACACTCTTTTGTTCAGTACAGTATAGCTATTGACAGCAACTTCAAGTTCGCGTTCAGGAAAATTATGCGAAAAATTGTCAAAAAATTTGCTGTTTAACAATTTTGTTGCGTCTAGGTAGTTAAAGACTGAAGCGATAAGTAGTTTCCTGAATTATATTGTCACATAATTCCTTGGCTTCAATTTTCTGGACCGACTGATTCAGGAGGAACCTCAAAAACCAGGTAGATGGCAGCAGCGGTCGGACACTTGAATTGCCAAACACATTGTGCATAGTTCCGAGATCTTCCACAAACAAGCATTCTTTCATGCAAATCTGCTTTACAGGGAGCTTCACCTGAAAGACTATACGTTACTGTGTACTTTAACAGAAAACCACAATTCCAAGTCACACAGAGATTGTGTGCACTCGTTGTGGGTCTCTGGCGTTTCGTCAGCCCACGCGAGTTGTGTGGATATAAAGGGAAAGGTTGAGACGGTGTCGGGTAGAGTTCCCGGGTAGCTCAGTGGTAGAGCGCTGGTACGTTCAACCAGAGGTCCCGGGATCGATACCCGGCCCCGGAACAATTTTTCCCTTGAAATTATTCAAGCATTCTTTCGTTACGCTTTACTTTTGTAATCTCCAAGCTGTGTTGTGCTGAAGCTGACTACAGCACTTCCCCGCGTAAAAATAGCCAATAAGAGCAGTGATTTCAGCTTCGCACATGCGCATTAGTTGTCTACATTCTCATGTAGACCTTTGAGTAGCACAACGTGCCCCCTGAGGCACCAAAGAGCGAAGAGTGAAGACTAAACACTCTATAATGCGTCGTGAACATAACCACTGGAAATTGTCAAATGGCAGATCAAATACTATGGTATTGTAAATACATTATTTGAGCAAAAATTATCATTGTGCTGTAGCACTGTAGCACAAAAGGACGGGCCGCCACTGATAGAATGTTTCCGAGGTGGTGTTACAAACTTTGTTGCGAAGGGCACATGTATCAATTTGAGATAAGGAAGCATGGTCCGGAAATGACTGAGTCGAAAGTTATAAGCAAAAATAGTTGTGTGGAAATGGAATTGTAATTTGGCACCACGTGTCCTCCTGCCCTTCACCTTTGGAACAATCGTGGAAAGATGGTATGGGCAGGATGTCTCCTACGTGGGTACTTGTCCCGATACAATCTGTGAGCTTGTCTACTGTTCTCATAGGCTCATCCGTATTCGAAAATCAGGTCTGCTTATTCCGCTCTCGTGTACTCCTTCATTTCACTAGGACTGATCGACTGGACACTGCATCTTGTACACATACACTGCCGTCTACAGACGTGCATATCAGAGCCGACCATGTCAGTTACACATTATGTTATCTGCATTGCTTTAGTGTAGTTTCCTGTCCCCATTCGCTCAGACAGGGCACTGAATGAAATACTGTAAGTAGACAACGTAAACAACGTTGTATAGTGAAAAAGGGTTAAGAGAAGTGAACAAGTGACAACATGAAATTAGTACTAACTTTTGAACGTTAGAACAGTAAATGAATATGAGAGAAAGATAGGAGAAAAGGCCAAAGAACAAATAGGACAAATAATTCAATGTGATAATTTATAGAGAAAAACTGAAATTGAGATTTTAGTGAATAGTAGTTAGAGAAAAAGGGGGTTTGAAAGACATATATAATATTGGATATATTAGGATTAATGAACAAAAAGAGAATAGCAAATGAAATGTAGGGGAAATACTGAAGGGGAGATTGAACAAGTAATGAAAAAGATACATTGTGTAATTGGGAGAATTTGTGTAGACGCGTACTGAAAATAATGTGTTTCTGTAATATGTTAATGATGACACCGGATACAGAAATGTGAGGTACACCATTACATGTAAAGAAGTGCTGTGACGAAATATATCATATCATATCATATCATAAACAACGTTGTATGTGTAAGATGTACAGATAAATACATATAAATAAAGTGTACTCGGTCACTTACGGACCAGGGTTCCTTATCTCAAATTGATACATGTGCCCTTCGCCATCATCCCTGAAAGTTTGTAACACCACTTCGGAAATGCTCTGTATATATGCTATAAAATTACGTGTTTCAATCTACCATAATATTATCAACATGTTGTTCCAGCCAGATCTAGCAGATCTGACAGTACGGTACCTCTGTACTGAAAGCGGAATTTGTTGACACTGAAATCGGGTCGCTTAGCCACGTGCAAGTTCCTAAGTTTCGAGCTTTGTTTATTGTTTTAAACCATGAATTTAAATACAAAAAAAAGCTCATTCTTCCTTCCTTTCATACACTTCATTTTCATCTGAATTTACTTAGAAAATGTGGGAGAGAGTACCGGTATTTCGGTTTAATGACTAGGAAATTTGAAATAAAAATATTAAAATTTTGCCCTGAAGGTACTATTGGTAGCCGTAACTGAATGTTTACCATAAATATAGTTGACTTACTATCAGAGGCGGCTCCTCAGGGCAGGCAGAGTAGGCTAAGCCTACCTCAACACATTTAGAAAAACCTAAAAGTGGATATTTATTAACTACCCCAACACATTTGGAAAACCTTATTATATAATTATATACTCTTGTCTAGGTGCTTAGATATTCTTCAATTAACTATGAATGGGATTTTTTAGGGTTAGTTGGACGTTGCTTACTACTGGCAGTTCGATTTATGCGACAAGAATACACTGGACAGATCACGATGCGTCAGAAGGTAGGCAGAAGCGAAGTTAGCCGACCTTCCACGTAACTTCAAAGCTGGCCCTGGAGTAAGCATTAAAAGAGATCGCTATTCTAAATGCTTTCTTAGCGCATGCGTTCTATGCTTAAGCCAGCGCGCTAGAATTCTGCCTGCCCTAACGAGAACCCACGAGCATTATCGAACATCTACGATTTGCGAAATTTCTGATTGAAAGTTTCACGAGTTGGAACGTAGATTGTTACGAGTAGTATAACAGTTTTTAAACAGTGTGTTTTAAAAGATGTTTTTTTAACAGTGTATTTTAGAAAATGTGATTTTTGCAAGTACGTACTGTATATTAATGTTACGTATATTTGGTGATTTATAGTTAATGTAAGCGATAACAATAATATTATATTATGACAGATATAATAAGTAAACTGTTACGTTGTCCGTTTTCGCGTCGTAATGACATTGAAAAGAGAAGTATTTTGGACAATGGACGACCCACTCCTGCATTAAGCTCTATTGTTCATAAAGTCAGTGCTAAAGGTGCAAGAAAATTTAATCCTTCATGGTATGAAACACTATGAAAAAGAAATATAAAAATTGGAGGTTTATCTTTCGAAAAGGTGGAAAAATTCAAATATCTTGGAGCAACAGTAACAAATATAAATGATACTCGGGAGGAAATTAAACACAGAATAAATATGGGAAATGCCTGTTATTATTCGATTGAGAAGCTTTTGTCATCCAGTCTGCTGTCAAAAAATCTGAAAGTTAGAATTTATAAAACAGTTATATTACCGGTTGTTCTGTATGGTAGTGAAACTTGGACTCTCACTTTGAGACAGGAACATAGGTTAAAGGTGTTTGAGAATAAGGTTCTTAGGAAAATATTTGGGGCTAAGAGGGATGAAGTTACAGGAGAATGGAGAAAGTTACATAACGCAGAACTGCACGCATTGTATTCTTCACCTGACATAATTAGGAACATTAAATCCAGACGTTTGAAATGGGCAGGGCATGTAGCACGTATGGGCGAATCCAGAAATGCATATAGTGTGTGAGTTGGGAGGCCGGAGGAAAAAAGACATTTGGGGAGGTCGAGACGTAGATGGGAGGATAATATTAAAATGGATTTTAGGGAGGTGGGATATGATGATAGAGACTGGATTAATCTTGCACAGTGTAGGGACCGATGGCGGACTTACGTGAGGGCGGCAATAAACCTGCGGATTCTTTAAAAGCCATTTGTAAGTAAGTAAGTATGGTATGAAATACATAAATGGCTAACAGGAAGTGAAGTTAAAGCTAAGCTGTAGGTGATCACGTTTGTTATTGTAATCTAAAGAAGGTACTTGGAATCAGATCATATTTGTAACTCGGTAAGTCTAAAGAGACTTGAAAAGAATTTGAATCCTATTTCGGAAATGTTGTCTGAACAACAAGGGTTGCAAGACAACAGTATAACAATAAACTAGAAAAAACCGACAAATTATGAGACGGCTCATTGATGTAACAGTATTGTTATGTAAGCAAGAGTTAAGTTTTCGGGGGGCATGATGAAAGCGAGCTGTCATTGAATCGCGGGAATTACATAAAAATGTTCTGTAAATTTTGCCTACCCTGGACATTTGACTACGAGCCGCCACTGCTTACTATAGTCACTGTGAACAGAGCGCAACTCTTCACCATTATTCGGAATATTACCTTCATCATCTCTACGAGCATCTGTGACGGCGTTCCTGTACATGATCTTCGCCCTCTCCAGAGCCATCTTGATGTCAAGCTGGCTCTTGTTCGGCATAATTCCTGTCAAGCAATGCAAACATTGAACAACATAACTAAATTGCACACTTTGAAGTTTGTTTTCTCAAACATCTTACTTTGTTCGTATTACTTTGACCTTATAAGACATTTTAAAATCCACCCGTAGCCAGTAGCCAAGCCTATATAAATCATGAATGTTTATTTAATTGACTTACAAATCAGTGCATTGTGATGGAGGATATATTTTTTATAATTACCGTATTTACTCATATAATTTCCTCCCCTCGTAATTCCCCCCTCTAGATTTTTCATATATAATATTATAAGATAAAATATATTTCTCGCGCAATTTTCCCCTCTGATACAATGTGAATTACCTAGGCCTACAATTTTTGGACACTCTTATGAATATTTCAGATACAGCACAACGGAATTCGTGGAAAACCCATGGTCGAATCCATCTCCTTTTACAGACCACTAATGGTACCTCAATCTCCGTCACCTGCGCATCTGTCGATATTTGGTCAGTCAGTCACACTACGGTTAGGTATCATTGTGCATAGGTTGCAATGTTATTGTGTCACAGCGCCAGTGTAGTTAATCTCAACTATGGGGAGAAAGTTGTCAGGGATGAGTCCGAAGTCGGCCACAAGATGCCGGCAATGTAACCAAGACACAGCTTACACGACGAAAAAAATCGCAAAACTTTAACAATTCGTTTAATTAATTACCAAAATTGTCACTGATTACAGTTATTTAGTACTAAAATTATTTAAGCTTATTACATTAGACCAGGCCTGCACAAACAGCGCTCAACGAGCGCACGCGCTCCTTCGGAGCGGGAGAGTCGTGTTTACCGCTCGCCGAAACGGAGAGGAAGATAGGCTACGTCAGAATGACATAGACTTGCTATAGGTAGAAGAGAGGGAAACGACCACTCATCTTGTGGAGTGCAGTGTGTAGGCCTATTCTCGGTAACTGTTTCACGTTGCTTACCTACTTCTACAGTACAGTATGGAGGAATCTAAAAGACGGAACATAACATTTAACATTTAACGATTTACAGCTCGAACTTATTGATCTTCAATGTGACCTAAGGGCTAAGGATCTTTGAATAATACTACTAGCCTGGATGAGTTTTACAAGACTAAACATTAACAATAATATCCACGACTACACAGGCTGGCTGTGAAAATGATTGCTATGTTTGGCTCAATATTTATATATTTTGTGAGCAACTGTTTTCTATAATCAACTTTAATAAAGGCAGGCATCGAACATCTGTAACTGATGTTTCATTACGATCAGTAGGCTACTATTCCTTTCAGCTGCCAATAGCATAAACCCTCGTTTTGATGTACTGATAAATAAAAATATAACAAAATGATATTGTACATTTAAGTGGCTATAAAATTTCTATTATTTCTGTAAAATAAATATTTCTTTATTAATTAATATTAGTCCAAGATAGTTTTGCAAACACTGAACGGGAATTCATTTCATAAGCACAACAGTACTTCCTTTTCTGTATATCTTGTACGAGATCACCACTTCTTCCAGTCCACTCTTACACAGAGCGCAGCTAATATCTGCATTCCACTCATTAGCTGTGAGCCGGCTCGGAGAGCCCAAACGTTGTGCAGGCCTGCATTAGACTTTCAACAGTGCACTATTTGTTTGATGTTATTTATGACCAGTTTACCCCTAATATTTTTATAGTCATCGCATAACTCCCCCCTCCCCCCGAATTTTCACTCCTAAGCCGTGAAAAATAAAAAGGGAGAAATTACGCGAGTAAATATGGTATTTATAATTAGGGCTCGGAAGTTAATGGCCTAAAAATCACAGGAAAATGGCTTATAAAATGACCTTAACTTAGTGAAAATGTAACATCAAAATTTAAGAAAACGACCAAGATTTTAATAATAATAGTAATAATAGTAGTAGTAATAGTAATAATAATAATAATAATAATAATAATAATAATAATAATAATAATAATAATGATAACAATAACAATAATAATAACAATAATAATGATTCGTAGAATCTAGGGTTTGAAGGATCACCGGTTTTCTTGAAAATTAAAAAACTCCTCTCTACTTCAACTGACGTCATGGGCATATACTTGACGTGACCAAAGTCCGCTGGTGAAAAATATTCATCAAAAACACTGAAGTCAATGTTTTTACCTTGCAGAACTTTCTCGACTTTAGACATTGACTGGTATTATAATGTTGTTTTCCAGTACTTTTTTTTTTCATTTTCTCTCTAACTTCTTGTCAAATTTTTCTTACTCACTGTTGCAAGTGTTCTTCAAAGCCTTTAATCTTTTTAACAGCTGAATGAATGCTCCCATCTCTTTTCTCTAGCCATGGTAATGTTTTTGCTAAAATTGAAAAGTTACCATTGATATATGACACATCCCTTAATTTGAGGATCAGCCAGCAAGTCTTGAGAAACTTCTATAGAAACAGCACTTTCTCTATCAATGCTGTCTTCACTTGTAAGATACAAAATGCTGACTGCGAGCACTGCAGCTGCAGTACTTGTACTGTTGCGTTGAATCGGGGCAATCACGTTACACATACCATCAGGAGTTAAGATTTTTCCTGCATGGTGCAATCTGCATTAGGTTTTGGAATTTAGGCTATGATTACATCGTAAAAAAAGTCCGTTCAAAAGAACAAATATAACAAAAAGTAGAACATTTCCTATAAAATGACCTATAAACAATAATATACCAAAAAAAATGCAAATAAACTCAAAATCAAATTATTCTATATTGGTTTGTATTGGAGTGAAATGAATTTATATTGCATCCTTCATTGTCTGTGATGTCTCAGAAAAAATATATTTCATCAATTTCTGAGCCCTATTTATCACTCATCAACTCACCACTATTTTCCCACCTCACTTCTGATATTCCCATCACATCCACTCTGTTTTTTCTCATTGCTTCCTTCATGTTTTCCAACTTACCTGGCAGCGGTGTAGTATCCAGATAACTCGGTGCAGTATTCGGTCTTCTCTCCCACGTTGCAGTCGTCGATCTTCTTTCCAACGGTGCGCTCTTCATTCTTCCTTTCTTCTCTATGTTGTGATACGTCATGACATGACCTTGCCCAGTATCCCCCACCCGGACATCCGATTGGGGGGATAGTTTACGTCCGGAATTTTTTACAAGACAAGGTCTCATCATGCAATTCTTTTATCTTATTCTTCTTGGGATGTAGAAAATGCGGAAGCTTCCCATTGCTTTCCGCACACCACTCTCTCTTTCGCATCTTAAAAGATCCCAGGGGGCCCCAGCGTGGCGGTGAGGAGAGTGGATTTGACTAATTAGGCCCACCGGACTTCACCGAAATTCACCACAAGGGTTAAATATCAGTTTCATCAGGGTTTTTGACCCGATCAGAGACTGGGAAATCCCAATTAGCCTTTGCCCCCCTTACTGAGTCTAAAACATTATAAAGGTCATCAATGTAAAAAGATAACTAAGATACTTATCGAGCATGACACAAGAAAGTTAGTCTTCCAGGATGATTTAAGATTAAAGTTGTCATTAAAATACTATATATGTAAAATTAACGTTATAGGAGAATGAGAGAACTAATGGCTTCATTGTCAAAGCCACGCATTTGATAACAACAACAACATTATTAGTAGACTGCGGGAGTGCGGGCCCTAAAACGGCAATTACAGTTGACTATGCAGACGGGTATAGAGTATGACGTAGGTAAGTCTCTCTCGCCTTTCGTCGTACTGTTCCGTGCATCGGATCCGAAATATTCCGAGTGTGTTTAGCTGTCATACTAAAGAATTGCTTGTGTGAAATGACACATATTGATGGCCCAGAACCAGATTGTTCCAAGTCCATTTTACTATTTTTTTTTTTTCAGAAGAGTTATTTTAAGCACCTGACATTCAAAGCTTCATGAGACAATTTGGAATAGCTTCATACAACCTTATGGAGAGGAATATTTACAATTTTGTTCGATTCATATATGCAGACAAAAACTGAAACACAATGAAACACAGATTTCTTTCTTATAAAAAGTTGGACTTAGAACAGTCTGGATCTCAGCCAACGATATTACAATGCCTAAAACAACTCGCTCACGAAATGCGATACTAAATAATTTGATGGAACAATTCGGAAGCGATATATTTAACCCAAGGAGAAAATGTTGTCTGTGTCGTGTATAGTTTCAGATTATTACGAACTAAGAAGTACTATTTTGAAAGACACTGTAATAGTAAAGCACACAAGGAAAATGTTGAACGCAATTCAAACAAGAACCAATCGAGTTCAAATAGTCGGTCACAATTCAATATAGACCTATGTGACATATTAGTACACACAAACATTCCATTCAGAATTTTGGACAACCCCCACTTTAGATCATTTCTGGAAAAATACACAAATCTACATATTCCAGGAGCAGCAACAATACGTAAAGAATATTTACCAATTTCGTACCAGAATACGATTGCCAAAATATTAAATTAATTAAGAAAGTATCGGAAACAATTAACAAGGTATACCAAGGACTGTATCCTGATAAGGTAAATGACAAATTACATACAGTAGTGTAATAAAAAATAATGGCTATACAGTGTTGAACAGTTTGGTGAAAAAACAGGACAAAAACTTAAATGACAATGTAAACCTTTTCACTTACTTTCCATTAACCTCATGTGATGTCGGAAGAAGATTTTCGCAGTACAAACATATTCTAACTGATACACGCAGAAGTTTCTCCTTTGACAATCTACATATGTACATAGTTGTAGTCGACACCTGTGGAGTAACGGTCAGCGCGTCTGGCTGCGAAACCAGGTGGCCCGGGTTCGAATCCCGGTCGGGGCAAGTTACCTGGTTGAGGTTTTTTCCGGGGTTTTCCCCTCAACCCAATACGAGCAAATGCTGGGTAACTTTCGGTGTTGGACCCCGGACTCATTTCACCGGCATTATCACCTTCATATCATTCAGACGCTAAATAACCTAGATGTTGATACAGCGTCGTAAAATAGCCCAATAAAATAAAAAATACATAGTTGTAGGAGTATATTGTAATTCCTTATTGTAAAGAAAAGGATTCCGTCGACATCACATCAATTAGATAAGTACGAAATGTGTGATTATTGTATGTATGCAATTCATATACTCAAGACTACGTCTGAAGCACGCACAGTGAGTTGCTTACCTGAGAGTTCAGTACACTCGCCACGTAACGCTCCAGTCATACTTAACTTGACGGTAAAGGGCCCGCACTCCCGCAGTTTAATTATTAGTAAAAAATAAACATGATGTTCTATCTACATTAAGAATAAGATTATTAGAACGACATCATTTTTAAATTCACAAATACCATTAATGCTTGGACGAGATGATATATTGAAGCTGGGTTACAACAAAACCTGAAGTTAGTAAAATACAAGCGGCAGAGATGAGATTCTTGCGGAAAGTAAAAGGATGCACGAGATTAAATAGAATTAGAAATGAAGATATTAGGCAGGAACTAGGAGTATAATCACTTATTGATAAAATAGAAAATTACAGACAAGATTGGAAATTAGATGTAGAGAGAATGGACGACTACAGACTTCCTAAAAAGGCAATAAGTTATAAACCAAAAGGACGAAGAGATCAGGGACGACCGATGAAAAGATGGAGCGACCTTTGAAGCCGGAACGGGCAATTACCTATACCATCGTAGAATTCAAGATCACCAGTAGTTCAGGAGACACTGATGAAAGATTAGATTTGCATAATATATACGTCACTGTGTACGACGGGCAGCCACCATCTCTGCTCTTCCAGCCCACTATCTTGCCACACCGGGCAGCCACCATCTCTGCTTTTCCAGCCCACTATCATGCCACTCCGGGCAGCCATCATCTCTCCTCCTCCAGCGAACCATCATGCCACGCCGGGCAGTAACATTCTCTGCTCTTCGAGCCCACCATCATGCCACGCCGGGCAGCAAAAATCTCTGCTCATCCAGCTCACAATTACGCCACGAAAGGCAGAAAATATATCTGCTCTTCCAGCCCACCATCGTGCCACGCCGGGCAGCCACCACCCATGCAATTCCAGCCCACCAACATGCCACGCCGGGCAGCTACCATCTCTGTTCTTCCAGCCCACCATCATGCCACGCACGGCAGCCACAATCTCTGCTCTTCCAGCCCACCATCATGCCACGCCGGGCAGCCATCATCTCTGCTCTTCCAGCCCACCATCATGCCACGCCGGGTAGACACCAATTCTGCTCTTCCAGCCCACCATAATTCCACGCCGGGCAGCCAACATCTCTGCTCTTCCAGCCCACCATCATGCCACGCTGGGCAGCCAACATCTCTGCTCCTCCAGCGAACCATCATGCCACGTCGGGCAGCAACAATCTCTGCTCCTCTAGCGAAACATCATGCCACGCCGGGCAGCAACCATCTCTGCTCTTCCAGCTCACAATCACGCTACGCCAGGTAGCCACAATCTCTGCTCTTCCAGCCAACCATCATGCCACGCCGGGCAGCCACAATCTCTGCTCTTCCAGCACACCATCATGCCACGCCGGGCAGTTACATTCTCTGCTCTTCGAGCCCACCATCATGCCTCGCCCGGCAGCCACTTTCTCTGCTCTTCCAGCTCACCATCATGCCACGCTGGGCAGCCAACATCTCTGCTCTTCCAGCCCACCATCATGCCACGCCGTGCAGCCACCATCTCTGCTCTTCCAGCCCATCATCATACCACGCCGGGCAGGCAACATCTCTGCTCGTCCAGCAAAACATCATGCCACGCCGGGCAGCAACCATTTGTGAACCTCCACCCACCATCATACCACGCCGGTCGGCCACTATCTCTACTCTTCCAGCCCACTATCATGCCACGCCGGGCAGCCACCATCTCTGCTCTTCCAGCCCACCATCATGCCACGCCGGGCAGGCACGATCTCTTCGCTTCCAGCCCACCATCATGCCACGCTGGGCAGCCAACATCCCTGCTCCTCCAGCAAACCACGTCGGGCAGCTACAATCTCTTCTCCTCCAGCGAACCCTCATGCCACGATGGGCAGGAACCATCTCTACTCTTCCAGCCCACCATCATGCCACGCCGGGCAGCCACCATCTCTGCTTTTCCAGCTCACCATCATGCCACGACGGTCAGCCACCATCTCTGCTCTTCCAGCCCACCAACTTGCCACGCCGGGCAGACACCATCTCTGCTCTTCCAGCCCACTATCTTGCCACGCCGGGCATCCACCATCTCTGCTTTTCCATCCCACTATCATGCCACTCCGGTCAGCCATCATCTCTCCTCCTCCAGCGAACCATCATGCTATGTGGGGAAGCAACCATCTGTGCTCCTTTACCCAACCTTTCTGCCATGCCGGGCGGCCACTTTCTCTGCTCTTCCAGCCAGCATCATGCCACGCTGGGCAGCCAACATCTCTGCTCTTCCAGCCCACCATCATGCCACGCCGGGCAGCCACCATCTCTGCTCTTCCAGCCCACCAATATGCCACTCCGGGCAGCCACCATCACTGCTCCTCCA
Source organism: Periplaneta americana (assembly GCF_040183065.1). Classification (NCBI taxonomy): domain Eukaryota; kingdom Metazoa; phylum Arthropoda; class Insecta; order Blattodea; family Blattidae; genus Periplaneta; species Periplaneta americana. The sequence continues at coordinate 39,852,851 of NC_091129.1, forward strand.
CCCAACCATCATGCCACGCCGAGCCGCCACCATCTCTGCTCTTCCATCCCATAATCATGCAACGCCGGACAGCCATCATCTCTGCTACCCCAGCTAACCATCATGCCACGCCGGGCAGCCACCATCTCTGCTCTTCCAGCCCGCCATCATAACACGCCAGGCAGGCTACATCTCTGCTCCTCCAGCAAACCATCATGCCACGCTGGGCAGCAACAATCTCTGGTCCTCCACCCAACCATCATACCACGCCGGGCAGCCACTATCTCTACTCTTCCAGCCCATCATCATGCCATGCCGGGCAGCCACCATATCTGCTCCTCCAGCCCAACATCATGACACGCCGGGCAACCTGCTCTTCCAGCCCACCATCAAGCCATGCTGGGCAGCAAACATCTCAGCTCCTCCAGCGAACCATCATGCCACGTCGGGCAGGAACAATCTCTGCTCATCCAACGAACCATCATGCCACGCCTGGCAGCCAATATATCTGCTCTTCCAGCCCACCGTCATGCCACGCCGGGGAGCAACCATCAATGCAATTCCAGCCCACCAACATGCCACGCCGGGCAGCTACCATCTCTGATCTTCTAGCCCACCATCATGCCACGCAATGCAGCCACCATCTCTGCTCTTCCAACCCACCAGCATGCCACGCCGTGTGGCCACCATCTCTGCTCTTCCAGCCCACCATAATTCCACGCCGGGCAGCCACCATCTCTGCTCTTTCAGCGTACCATAATGCCACGCCAGTCAGCCACCATCTCTGCTCTTCCAGCCCACCATCATGCCACGCTGGGCAGCCAACATCTCTGCTCCTCCAGCGAACCATCATGCCACGTCGGGCTGCAACAATCTCTGCTCCTCCAGCGAACCACCATGCCACGCCGGGCAGCTATTATCTCTGCTCTTGCAGCCCACCATCATGCCACACCGGGCAGCCAACATCTCTGCTCTTCCAGCCCACCATCATGCCACGCCGGGCAGCCACTATCTCTGCTCTTCCATCTCACCAACATGCCACGCCGGGCAGCCATCATCTCTGCTCCTCCAGCGAACCATCATGCCATGCCGGGATGCAAACATCTCTGCTCCTTCACCCAACCATCATGCCATGCCGGGCGGCATCCATCTCTGCTCTTTCAGCCCACCCTCATGCCACGCCGGGCTGCCATCATCTCTGCTCCTCCAGCGAACCATCATGCCATGCCGGGAAACAACCATCACCAGTAGTTCAGGAGACACTGATGAAGACGTAACATCACGTCGAAATGGGCCGTCTGACCAAGGTATATACCTTTTTTAAAAATGTCAACACTTTTTAACATGTGACTAACCAATTTTATGTTTTTAACAAACAAAGTGTTAACGTGAACTATAATCAATGATTCTTATGTAGTTACTGGCAGACAAACCGACACGACTAGAAGCATTAACGCTTTTCGTATATCTCAAAGTTGAGCATCATAATAATATCAAATAAGGGTTCTAAATAAGAGATACTATCTCCTAAAAGCACCCATAGGTATCTCTTAGTAGAGAACTGAATAAATAAAAATGAAATACCTAACCAAGGTTATAAATTATTCTCTTCCTTGTTAGCAATCTATTATATTATATGCAACATTTTGCTAGCACTTTTATAAAATTAATAATAAGTTTGTTGTAGCTTACATTAACTGTTGTTCACTTCTTCAACAAAAACCACTAAAAAGTTCCAAAGTGTGAAAAATTACTTTGGCTGCTCTCAGCTGCTTACTTGCAAATGAGGTTAGACGAAGAACACGATGCCTTAGAGGGACAAACATTGAGCAAATCTAATCTTTCAGGTAAGGCTCCCTGTAAAGCAGATTTGAATAATATCAAGGGAAAAATTGTTCCGGGGCCGGGTATCGATCCCGGGACCTCTGGTTGAACGTACCAGCGCTCTGCCAACTTACCTACCCAGAAACTCCACCCGACATCGTCTCAACTTTTCCCTTTATATCCACACAACTCGCGTGGGCTGACGAAATGCCAGAGACCCACATCGAGTGCACACGAACTCTGTGTGACTGAAATTGTGGTTTTCTGTTAACGTACACAAGCATTGACTTTACAGGAAGCTTTACCTGAAAGATTAGATTTGCATAATGTATACGTCACTGTGTACGTTAAAATAAATTAAATAAATTAAATAAATTAAATAAATAAATCAATATGTAATTAAGTAAATAAATAAATTACATAAATAAAATAATATATACATAAATAAGTAATTGAATGAATATATAAATATATAAATAAATTAATTAATAAATTAGCAAATTAGTAAATAAATAAATTATAAACAAATAAAAAATAAGTAAATAAACAAATTAAAAATTTAATAAAATATATATAAATATATAAATGAATAAATAAGTTAGTAAATAAAAAAGAAATAAATAAATAATTTAATTAATTAAAATTAAATATGTAAATAATTAAATGAGAAAATAAAAAATATAAATAAATAAATAACAAAGTAAATACATAAACAAGTAAATGAATAAATGAAATTAATAAATATTTAGAAATAGATAAATAAATAAATAAATAAATAAATGCACTCTTAATGAGATGGTCGTCGTTCCTCACCTCTGTATTCACCAGATTTGGCCACCAGCGACTTTTTTTTTTTTGTTTCCGAAGATGAAATTGAAGCTACACGGTCACCGTTTTAGCACTGTGGAGGAGATCCAACGCGAATCGCAGAAGGTGCTTGACAGGCTTCAAGAACGCGACTTCCAGGAGGCATTCCAAAAATGGCAGGCACGCTGGGATCAGTATATATTGCTGCCCAAGAGGACTACCTTGAAGGTGATGGCAGCCACATTTAAATGAGGTAGTTTTATTTCCACTTATGGGACAGGTCTCGGAATTTAATGATTATACCTCTTCTCTCCGTTAATGTGGGCAGACTGCTTGTTGGAGTACAACTTACTGGCAGCAGGCAGCTCTTCTTTCAGTCATTATTGTCCTCACTCGATTTATAATGATACTTGGAGAAAAGTAGTTCCCTGCTGCATTGAAGTGAACAGGTCAGACAGCTTAAAAAATATATGAGGCCTAATATTTCTCATCAGTTTAATAATACAACTCCCGTGTTACTGAGATATCACACACGACTTTGCGAAAACCAAATGATAATAACTAAATATTTTCTTATAATTACTTACTTACTTACTTACGGCTTTTAAGGAACCCGAAGGTTCATTGCCGCCCTCACATATGCCCGCCAGCGGTCCCTGTCCTGTGCAAGATTAATCCAGTCTCTATTATCATACCCCACCTCCCTCAAATCCATTTTAATATTATCCTCCCATCTACGTCTCGGCCTCCCTAAAGGTCTTTTTCCCTACGGTCTCCCAACTAACACTCTATATGCATTTCTGGATTCGCCCATACGTGCTACATGCCCTGCCCATCTCAAACCTCTGGATTTAATGTTCCTAATTATGTCAGGTGAACAATACAATGCGTGCAGTTCTGTGTTGTGTAACTTTCTCCATTCTCCTGTAACTTCATCCCGCTTAGCCCCAAATATTTTCCTAAGAACCTTATTCTCAAACACCCTTAACCTATGTTCCTCTCTCAAAGTGAGAGTCCAAGTTTCACAACCATACAGAACAACCGGTAATATAACTGTTTTATAAATTCTAACTTTCAGATTTTTGGACAGTAGACTGGATGATAAGAGCTTCTCAACCGAATAATAACAGGCATTTCCCATATTTATTCAGCGTTTAATTTCCTCCCGAGTGTCATTTCTATTTGTTACTGTTGCTCCAAGATATTTGAATTTTTCCACCCCTTCGAAGGATAAATCTCCAATTTTTATATTTCCATTTCGTATAATATTCTGGTTACGAGACATAATCATATACTTTGTCTTTTCGGGACTTACTTCCAAACCGATCGCTTGACTTGCTTCAAGTAAAATTTCCGTGTTTTCCCTAATCGTTTGTGTATTTTTTCCTAACATATTCACGTCATCCGCATAGACAAGAAGCTGATGTAACCCGTTCAATTCCAAACCCTGCCTGTTATCCTGAACTTTCCTAATGGCATATTCTAGAGCGAAGTTAAAAAGTAAAGGAGATAGTGCATCTCCCTACTTTAGCCCGCAGTGAATTGGAAAAGCATCAGATAGAAACTGACCTATATGGACTCTGCTGTATGTTTCACTGAGACACATTTTAATTAATCGAACTAGTTTCTTGGGAATACCAAATTCAATAAGAAAATCATATAATACTTATAATTATTATCTATAAAAGCGGATTATTTTATAAGTAGTCTTTAGGTCTACAGCGGATTGAGACATTGCCGCACATAAAAAATACAGTTCAAACTTGACGCCATTGTGAAAATTTAGAAACGTTATTACTGTGAAATTATATAAATTGTTAAATATAAGAAGTTAGGGTTTATACAAATTATACTACATTAACTTTTTAAAATCAAAGTGTATTGATTAAATAGTGTATATTAAATTGTTTAATTTCTTTATTACTAGTTTCACAATCGAAGTTTCATCACTGCGTATTGGAGCAGTAATAAACTGTTCATATTTTCCTACACACATCTTGTTTAATTGGTACGTTTATTTAAATTAAACGTGGCATTAGCAAACAAAAAGTGAATATATGTTTATTATTGTACCGTAATCTTAAAAAGGATGATTGATAAATGTATTTCTGTAACACTGAGTAAGAATTAAGTACCAACTAATTGGTTATGCACCGTAACTCTGCAGTGCCCGGGAAAAGTGACACAAGTCAGTTTTCACAAACCTTTGATAATTTATTGACAACTTACGGAACATCTGCTAGCTTGGAAAAAATATATATAAGTATTTCTCCCATTACAATAATTCATACAGAAAAAAATCAAATCGACATAAACCAGTGTAACTTGTCAATAAAGTATCAGAAAAGGTTTGTGGAAACTGACTTATGTCACTTTTCCCAAGCACTGCAGAACTGATGAAATAACTATTAATTCACAAACTAATAACTAAGTAATAAAACTGGTTACTAACTACAAACTTTACAGTTTATAGCATGTAGATTAAATGTCCAGATCTACGACAATGGCAGTGTCCTAGGTAAGCCAGCTATTGTCTATTACTAAAGATGTTTTATCAGTAGTGTTATTGAACTTTAGCTCTTATGTTAGTGCTAATGTTTCTCAATAGGCCTATACAACAACAACAACAATAATAATAATAATAATAATAATAATAATAATAATAATAATAATAATAATAATAATAATAATAACAATAATGGATTTATTTAATCTGGCAGAGTTAAGGCCGTAAGGCCTTCTCTTACACTCAACCAGGATTAAAACTTACTTACATAATTGAACATAAAACTGGATCAGAATTAAGTAATTACATACTGATACAATTTAGGTACATAATGAAATCAAAAGAGATAGTTACATAAAAATTTACCTCATAAAATAAAAATAAACATAGTGAAATACATATTAATGTTGTTAGAATCAAATACGAATCACATAAAAACAGAAGCCGATAATTCAATAAAAAATGTACACATAGAAATAAAAATAAGTTGATGGTCATATGTACAATGTGTCGTCGAACTGAGGTATCCCATGTTGTGATATTAATTAAATTTACTCACCGAATGGTACATTTCCACGGTCCAGAGAAGGAAGTTGGGGTGCTTGTGGCCACACTTGATGGACATAGCCATTCCCAACTCACAGATGTATAGATGTGAGTGAAAACTGAGAAAGTGTGCACTGTTAATCTCAGTTTCAGACGAAAGCAAATTGTCAACATCACACTCCCACCACTTGGAGGTCCGGCGTTCGAACACTCAAGTCCGCTATCCTGCCAGAGATTCACATTGTCTTCATTTCTACAAGGTAAATAAATGCTTGGATATAACTTTAAAATAGAACACGACCGCTTTCTTCCAAAGTCTCTCCTATTCACATAACAATTCTACACATTTGTGTTAGAAATGAGGATAGGATTAGTTCCACCCTTGTGACAGTTACAGAAGCTGACAGTTCTATATTTAATAATGCTTTTATCGTACAAGTGTAATATACAATTGGATAGCTCACAAGCAAACGTTCTGATGTGGGCAGATAAAAAAGTAATGTTTTTCTTCCACCATGTTAACAATGTCAAAAGAACTGCTTATACAAAATTTGGGCACTCGACCGCAATTACGAGTCCGTCCTGAAAGTGATTTTCCCTGGGGCCGTTTATAGAAAAAAAGCACAATTGCATGGAAATATTTATTAAAACAGATAGAGCTATTGTTGCGCTATTTGTTAACACATCCCCCAGTGGAATTGAGACATTTGTCATAACATGGGATCAATTTTTGTGTTGTAGAAGTCAGCCGCCTCAGATCGGAACCAGCGTTTGCCTGCGTCTGCATCTCTCTCTGTCGATCCCATGATATGAGAAATGTCTCAATTCCGATGGAAAATTATGTTGAAAAATAGCTCAACAACTGCTGTGTCTGTTTCAATAAATTTGTCCATGAAATTGTGTTTTTTTTTCTGTTAACGACCCCTGGCGAACTTATTTTTTACGGCCCTCGTAATTGCGGTCTAGTGGCCAAAATTTGTATAAGCACTTCTCTTGACATTAATAACATGGCTGAAGAAAAAAAATAATAATTTTTTTATCTGCCCCCATCAGAACATTTGCTTGTCAGCGGTAAAATGTTGAAAAAGACATTTTTATATCCTATTGCAACGTTTTAATATAAACTCTGTTGGTGGAAAATGGAAGTACAACCTTCAATACAGCTTGTAGAATCTAGGAGGTTTATAGGTTATGAGAAAAAGTCACAACGCTAAGCATCAACAGCGTTGCCAATTTAGCCCTTTTCGGGCTAGATCTAGACGTTTGTACTTCGCTTTTGGTCGTGCGATTATTTAATTAAATTTATTAGTTCGCTGTCAGTCCATTCTCACACTTCCTCACTGAAGTAGGGAGATAGAACCGATATTTAGTGTATTGAATGTAGCGAAAAACAAACCAAGAAATAGAATGCATCTTCATTTGCTATTTCCATTTCTCTCAACACGGTATGGATTAAAAAGAAGTGACAGCAATTGTTACACATATAATTAAGTTACCAGATAATGTTATTGACCGCATAGGAACGAGTGTTGTGTATCAAAGTGGCGATAAAGACTGTGAAAGTGGATCCTCAAGACAGATTGAAACAGTAGACGAAGAGGAGGAAGACAACTGCTTGGCGATATAAACATTTTGGGTGGAATGACACGGTTAGAGAAGCATTAATTGAAGCTATATTATTACTTTTAGTAGGTTATTTTACGACGCTTTATCAACATCTTAGGTTATTTAACTTCTGAATGAGATGAAGATGATAATGCCGGTGAAATGAGTCCGGGGTCCAGCACTGAAAGTTACCTAGCATTTGCTCATATTTGGTTGAAAAAACCTCAACCAGGTAACTTGCTCCGACCGGGAATCGAACCCGGGCCACCTGGTTTCGCGGCCAAACGCGCTGTTACTCCACAGGTGTGGACTATATATATGTACAATGAATTCAAACTTTATTTATGCCCCCTTGAGAAATCCACTCGCTTTCTATCATATTAACACGAACGTTTTGTTCAATAGTAATATTGTAAAGTCACACACAGTTTAAAGACAACGAAACTGACGCAGAAAAACATACAGGCGACTCCAGGAAATGCAATGTTAGCAGATGAACACACAAGATGCTTCCCGATTGTCAACGCGCGCACGCACACACACACGTGTATGTGGTGCAGCGAGCGTGAGAAAGATAGACAAGAACAGATTTCTCTTTCCATGTGCAGGTCCATCTAGCTTCATTTTCTTACATTGAGAATTTTATTTTCCAACCGCAATTCAGTCTTTACTTTCTTGAAGGATGACCGAAAATCACATTTTCTGTTTCTGCTTTTTACTAATTCAACACTTGTTCTCTACGTCTTGTCTCTAATATAAGGTATATGTACACCTTCACATACAAAAATTTTTGTTTTGTAAACTTTTGCTCTGTAAAATTTTTATACAATTGAGAATGGTACCAGAAAGAGAATGAAGTGAACAGATCCCTTGAAATTATGTCTAAATTGTTTTTAAAAATTATTTTGTTTATGCTTTTGACATGCAACTTGAAACATGATAGCTCATGCAGTTTTTAAGATAGAGACATTTTTTCACTGTTTTATAGCTAAAACTATTCTTTAGTGCCTGACATAGAGCTATTTTTTATTTTTATTTACATTAATTAAATATTACCATATATGTAATTTACAATAATAGTTTATGTTCCATAAATCATGTAAAAATCCATAGATAATTATTAATTATATTAATGTTATTTTACTCATTGTCAGGCACTAGGGGACATTTCAAGCTTGCAAATGACACCAATATCTTCTTGGTATCAGCATATTTGGCTGAGATATCACGTTTGAAAGAATTAAATATTCTAAAATTACTATTTACAGGAAATGAGTCACAAACTTTGAGAGCCTAGAAGACTCCATCTCGTTTTTCCAGAAATTGTTAAAGTTATATTTCTTAAAATTTTCACAAATCTCCCAACTATTATACATATGTGCAGTATGTGGATAAGCTTAATACAGTCTGCAAAAATGTATGGTGGGGTTTCATGGGATTACTCCAATATGCTTTTATTTAATTCAGTAAGTCGGTCTCGGTAGCGCAGTTGGTATAGCGCTGGCCTTATGTGCTTGAGGTTGCGGGTTCGATCCCGGCCCAGATCGATGGCTTATGTTAGTAGATTTACTTGCATGTAAAAGAACTCCCCCGGGACAAAATTCCGGCACACCGACGACGCTGATATAATCTCGGCAGTTGCGAACGTCGTTAAATAACATACTTTTGTTTTAAATTCAGTAACTCAGAAAGATTGCCTTCTTCTGTTGTTCGCTCTGTCAGTATAGTAAATTGATTACTTCTCTTGCTTTTGCCTTGCTAATTCACAAACTAAAAACGATTGTGTTCATGTATTTCTATCTAATACCATTGTTGTTGTTGTCGTTGTCATAATAAAGCCATTGTAGTTAAATTAATCATTTTTACTTAGAAGGAACGGGAGTACCTCGAGAAAACCCCTCTGCAACGTCTGCTTTGTCCACCACAAATTCTATCATGATATCCCGGGGGTCGAACACAGGTCGCTAGGATGGAAGACCAGTCCGCTGGCGGCATAGGCGCGGCGATTGACAAGGGAGCACACTCTACCTGAAATTTTGGAGATGCTGAGATACATAAAAAATAAAGATAACCTGTAAATATTATCTACAAATTTCAACTGAAATACTTACGGAAACAAGTTGTGTAAAATATCGCTGATTGAAGTTGAGGAGCCTTCTTTCCAGGGCTACCACTCCACTCTAGCTCCGCCTTCTGTTCGTCTCGACCCTCGTACAGCTTGAAGTTAAACCAGCTGCAAATTTGTTATTGTGAGAGATGTAGTCGTAAAAAAATTAATACTAAGCCTCTTCACGAAAAGTGTATTATGAATATAATAAATAAATAAATATTATTATTATTATTATTATTACTACTACTATTATTATTTGTTAGTGATTTACTAATCCATACTTACACTAAGTCGAGTAAGACAATTTAATATTTTCATTCATTCAGCCTTTCATAGTTGTCTGCGCAAAGACAGGTCTTTCACTCCAAATCCAGCTTCCTTCAGTCTTTCCTATTTTCTGCCTTCCTCTTCTCTCCGCATATGATCCACATAATATCTTAATGTCGTCTATCATCTGATATCTTCTTCTGCCCCGAAATTTTCTCCCGTTCACCATTCCTTCCAGTACATCCTTCAGTAGTCAGTTTCTTTTCAGCCAGTGACCCAGTCAATTCCTTTTTCTCTTCCTGATCAGTTTCAGCATCATTTTTTCTTCACTCACTCTTTCCAACACAGCTTTATTTCTTATTCTGTCTGTCCATTTCATACGCTCTATTCTCTCCATATCCAAATTTCAAGTGTTTCTAGTCGGTTCTCTTCATTTCCTCGTAATGTCCATGCTTCTGCCTCATACAATGCCACACTTCATACAAAGCACTTCACTAATCTCTTCCTTAGTTCTTTTTCCAGAGGTCTGCAGAAGATGGTCCTTTTTCTATTAAAAGCTTCCTTTGCCATTGCTGTTCTCGTTTTCACTTCCTGGCAGCTCATGTTACTGTTTATAGTACACCCCAAGTATTTGAAGCTGCCCACTTGCTCTACTGCCTCATTGAGAATTCGCAAGATTACCTTCTTTATTTTTCTTCCAATGACCATGCTCTTCGTCTTATTTGCATTAATCTTCATTCCACTCTGCTCACAGCTGTCATTTCCCTTCAGTAGCATATCCCTTAGTATCAGCTCCTCTTCTGCTAAAAATGCTGTATCATCAGTAAATCTTACGCACTTTATTCATCTTCCTCCTACTATCACTCCTCCCATGTTCTGAAAACAGTTCTTCACTAAATCCTCCAGTATATGTTGAACAGGGTAGGTGATAAAGAGCATCCTTGACGTACTCCTCTCCCTATTTCACTTCTTTCAATTACTATTTTAAGAAGTAAAAATAAAGAAACAGGGCGCTCACAGGTTGCAGAGAAAAGTACCGGGGCGGCGCTTCATCGCACCCTGACTGCGCCCCTGCAGTTATTGTATAACGTTGTTACACTTGTATTGTGGTTGGTAAATCACGGAGTGGTTGAAACACAAATTAATCGTGCACCAAGCACACCGGATTAAGGCATTTTAACACTCTTCTCGCCCACAATGCTTACACTGCTTGTTAGAACAAAATTCTGTGGGGATTTGAAACACCGTTCGTTGCTCTGGTAGCCTATGTGTTTTGTTCGCCGGCAAAAAATCCTGTAAATTGCTTTCCATAATCGGACACACGACCGACCTGTTTGTAGCATCGTCAAATCCGTCTCGAAAACTGTACCTGCAATGACGGAAGAGTTTTGCCGTTCCCTTGGGTCACACACGCCTCTTTCAACATAGTGCTTCTATATACAGTGTGGCTTTTTGCTAAGTTCTATTCTCTGTTTTTAAGTTATATTATAGTTTTAACTTCTGTTTTTAACTTTATATGCCAAGTGTTCACTTTTTATAACATATTCTATTCGACCTACACGACCTGAAGATGCCAATCAAAATTGGCGAAAACGTTTGTTTTTAAATCTGTTTAAATGTTGTTATAACTTGTTTTATTGTGTTTTCATGTTAAGTATTGACTGAATAGAACTCATTTATCAAGTAACACTGAACTTAACGGAACCAATATGCCTTTAAAATTATTTATTGCGCTTACGTCCAAGTTAAGTCTAAAATATTTAGTTAATAAGTCTAACACAACGAAACAAGTGCCACTTCCATTTTCATAATTTTCCTCTTCAACACCATAGAAAACAATTTTATTTCTTCTGCTTTCAATTTCCCATCTTTTCACTATTGCTTTTAACACAACCTGCTCTTGAATAACCTCTTTTAACTTATTTTCCACTTCATTATACCTATTAACTAGTGTATCTAAGTCATTTGAAACTTTTTTTAGTAGAACACTTGCTTTCTGTCTCGTTTCTTTCATGTAGTTTATCCATCCTCTTTGAAACACTTCATCACTGTTGTCTCTTCCTTCCCTAGAGCCTGGCCCAGGGTTTAACTCCACATTTCCAATAATTAATAGGATTGATAAAACAGCCGCGGTCAGAAATATATTGTATCTATCTATCTATCTATCTATCACTACAGCGTTTTCACATTTTGTATGCCTGTGGTAATGCCCTGCATTATAGCCTCTCATCCGCGCTCTGTAGGAAACTAGGTCGTCACCCATAACTTCTTCACACACGCTAACCTACTTATAGACACTGTTTACCACTCGACCGCTCTCTACGACTGCACTTTGTGAACTGGCATTCGAATATAAGACTATTTCTTTTTTTCAATGAGGTGTTTTTATGAGCATCCCTTGCCCATATTATTAATACGGCAGTTGATTTGTTAATTCTTTTCAATGGAAAAGCCCGGTCAAAAATATATGTAACAATGTTTATAAATGTGTCTGCCTTTTTCTCAATGTCACTTTCGTTTAATACTTCATTCCAATTATCCTTAGATAATAAGAAGTTAAATTGTTCAATATTTTCAGCATTATAAATCTTTTCCATATGCAAATGTTTTCATTTAGATTATTTTTGTTTGTTTTGGTATAGTTACATGTAACAGGACTGCATTATGGTGAGATAATCCTAGACCTATGTTCTCTGTGTTAAATCGATTTATTACTAAATAAAAAGAAAGAAATGGCGAAAGAAGAGATGCAGCTCTTTGCTTGTTTCATTCTTGAACTGAAACAACCCAGAACTCACCACGTGGAGGTGGCTGCATGTCGAGTTCCGCCCTGCCCATCCCAACCTCCCTACCTTGTGGGCAAGTCCATTTCATTATTCATTCTTTGTTCTTTCAATTACGTTCATACTCTTCGACTTGAATCAGTATTTAGATTTCCACTTCATATCTTTTTTGTCTCAATTTATGAAAATCACATTATTAAGATATTCCAGTACAATATAATCAATTACTGTATATCAGTGCAACAAGATATATGAAAAAATGCTCGATGTCATTCTTGTCGTCTGTCATTTTTTTCCCTTTTAGCTAAAGTGTAGGATAACTTTCGGTATGATGAATAATATTTCGTGACAAGAATTTAGTAACTTCTATTTCTTGTTTCTCTATTTTATGGCTTTCTCTCTTTCTTCCATTTCTTCTCAATTTTTTTATACGTATTGAA